>NC_091198.1:10846669-10869169 GCF_040958095.1 Procambarus clarkii
TGTGTGTGTGTGTGTGTGTGTGTGTGTGTGTGTGTGTGTGTGTGTGTGTGTGTGTGTGTGTGTGTGGCATACACACACACACATGGGGCATACAGGAGGCCTGGTCTAGGACCGGGCCGCGGGGACGTTGAGCCCCAAAATCATCGCAAGAAGAAGATACTCAATAGGAAATCAGTGACCTGTTTTTATTAACGTGTGTTCTGCCTGTGACCACAACGCTTCGCCTTCGTCAAACTCTGAAACAAGCCTCCATGTCAAACCTAAAGGAAGCTACAATATTAGTTCTCTGGCATCTTTAGTCGTTTCCACCGAGATCTACCAGATGGCCCAAGGTGGGCCAAAGTTGCCCAAGGTGGGCCAGAGTGGCCCAAGGTGGCCCAGGATGCCACCTTGGGCCACCCTTGCTAAGGGTGGCCCCTGAGCTCAGCCGCTGACGACCCTTCAAAGTATGATTCAAATAAATAGGGCCCAGACAATCATATTGGTTTCAGGTCAACCCAACGTACTAGATTGGCTTGACCTGAAGAGAGAAAAAGACTGCCAAACCAACTTGACCATAAAATGTAGCTCTTTTGCATCTTAAGTTATCTAGAGAAGGTTGAAACGTGTTCTTTCGTGGAGTTTAGGAGAACGTCAAACCTCTAGACTAGTGTGGGCCAACTGAGAGAGGAGGAATGTTTGAGGTAACTATTGGGGAAGACCTCCACCTCTAGTCTAGAGGTGGAGGACGCTGTGTGCCCCAACGTCGCCAAACCTCCTTCCACCCATTTTAAAACGGTGATATTTTTCTTCAATTCTCACAGGCGGGGATAGAGAGAGAGAGAGGACGGGACCACAAGTGCTCTCACTGATGGGCGGGCTTGACAACACCTGTCGCTGGCGTCAGCGACAGGTGAGGCGACCAAATGGTTGACATACGTTATATATAAGAACATAAGAACAAGGTAATTGCAGAAGACCTATTGGCTCATACGAGGCAGCTCCTATTTATAACCACCCAATCCCACTCATATACATGTCCGTATATATATGTATGTCAATTTCATAAGTTGACTCACGTATATCTAACACATGTGTGACCGTGAGGAAGATTGGCTAGGTTATTAGTTTTAGGTGAGAGTATGTGAGAGAATATGTGAGTGTGTGAGAGAATATGTGAGTGTGTGAAAGTATGTGCGAGAGCATAATGCATGTGGGGATACTTTCGGTTTTCAATATTGACATGTAGGGCTCTGCTCAGAAGCCGGTAGGACATATATAGTGAAGGTGTCCCCAGAACAAAATCCGCCTAGAATTTTACATCCAGGTGCTCCATAACTCGCTGGATGCACAGGGGTAGCTGTGTGTGTGTGTGTGTGTGTGTGTGTGTGTGTGTGTGTGTGTGTGTGTGTGTGTGTGTGTGTGTGTGTGTGTGTGTGTGTGTGTGTACTCACCTAATTGTACTCACCTAGTTGTGCTTGCGGGGGTTGAGCTCTGCTCTTTCGGCCCGCCTCTCAACTGTCAATCAATCAACTGTTACTAAGTTCTAACTATATTTTTTACCCCACTCATCCAGGAAGCAGCCCGTAACAGCTGCCTAACTCCCAGGTACCTGTTTACTGCTAAGTAACAGGAGCATCAGGGTGAAAGAGACTGCCCATTTTTGTTTCTCGCCGGCACCGGGAATCGAACCCGGGCCACAAGATTACGTGTCCAGCGTGCTACCCACACAGCCACTGGCGCCCCTATGTGTACTCACCTATTTGTGCTTGCGGGGGTTGAGCTCTGGCTCTTTGGTCCCGCCTCTCAACTGTCAATCAACTGGTGTACAGGTTCCCGAGCCTACTGGGCTCTATCATATCTACACTTGAAACTGTGTATGGAGTCAGCCTCTACCACATCACTTCTTAATGCATTCCATTTGTCACCCACTCCGACACTAAAAAAGTTCTTTCTAATATCTCTGTGGCTCAATTTGGGTACTCAATTTCCACCTGTGTCGCCTAGTGCGTGTGTCCCTTGTGTTAAATAGCATGTCCTTATCTACCCTATCAATTCCTTTGAGAATCTTTTATGTGGTGATCATGTCCCCCCCTAACTCTTAGCTGTCTTCCAGCGACGTGAGGTTTAACTCCCGTAGTCTCTCCTCGTAGCTCATCTCTCTCAGTTCGGGTACTAGTCTGGTGGCAAACCTTTGAACCTTCTCCAGTTTAGTTTTATGCTTGACTAGATATGGACTCCTTGTTGGAGCTGCATTCCCCAGGATTGGTCTGACATATGTGGTATACAATGTTCCGAATGATTACACAAGTTTCTAAATGCCGTTCTTATGTTGGCCAACCTGGCGTATGCCGCTGATGTTATCCTCTTGATAACGTGTTATCCTCTTGATAACGTGTTATCCTCTGGTACACAGTACCCCATACTGTGTAAATAACCCAGGTAACCCAGGAAACCCAGGTACACTGGGTACATAAGTACCCAGTGTACATACTGGGTACTTATGGGCTTTCCGACAGTCCAAGAAAATGCAGTCCGCTCAGCCTTCTCTTTCTTGCTTAATCTTTGTCACCTGATCGTAGAATTCTATTAAGCCACTCAGGCAAGATTTACCCTCCCTGAACCCTTGTTGGCGATTTGTCACAAGTCCCTTCTCTCCAGATGAGTTACGAAGTTTTTTCTCACGATCTTCTCCATCATCTTGCATGGTATACAAGTCAAGGACACTGGCCAGTTCAGTGCCTCTTGTCTGTCACCCGTTTTGTATATTGGGACCACATTAGCCGTCTTCCATATTTCTGGTAGGTCTCCCGTCTACAGTGACCTACTATACATTATGGAGAGTGGCAAGCAAAGTGCCTCTGCACACTCTTTCAATACCCATGGTGAGATCCCGTCTGGACCAACAGCCTCTCTCACATTCAGATCCAACAGGTGTCTCTTGACCCTCATCTCTCGTAATTTAGAACCCTTCCAAGGCCGACAGGTTTACTGCCCCCTCTCCTAGTACAGTGACCTCACCTTGTTCTATTGTGAAGACCTCCTGGAGCCTCTTGTTGAGTTCTTCATACACACCTCTGTCATTTTCTGTATACCTGTCCTCGCTTATTCTAAGTTTCATTACCTGTTCTTTCACTGTTGTTTTCCTCCTGATGTGACTGGAGTAGCTTTGGTTCGGTCTTGGCTTTGCTTGCTATATCATTTTCATAATTTTCTCTGCTTCTCTTCTTACACTAACATGAGAATTTCTGGTTCTCTGGTATCTCTCTCTGCTTTCTGGTGTTCTGTTATTTCGGAAGTTCCTCCACGCCCTTTTGCTCAGTTCCTTTGCTTCCATACATGCCCATGGATTCTTCTTTTGCTTCTCGGATTTTTCCTTTTGGGCCGGGATGAACCTATTTACTGCCTCCTGTTACTTTTGGGTGACATAGTCCATCATATCTTGTACAGACTTAGCTCTGAGGTCTGTGCCCCATGGAATATCCCTTAGGAAACTTCTCATCTCCTCATAATTTCCCTTTCGGTATGCCAGCCTTTTTTTTCCTAGTTCTTTTTGCGGGGAGATAAATCCTAGCTCTATCAGGTAATCAAAGATTAATACACTGTGATCACTCATTCCCAAGGGTGCTCCCAACATAACTTCCCTTATATCCGATTTGTTTAGGGTAAATATCAGATCAAGCATGGCTGGTTCATCTTCCCCTCTCATTCTTGTCGGTCCCTTGATGTGTTGGCTTAGAAAGTTTCTTGTTGCCAAGTGTATATGTGTGTGTGTGTGTGTGTGTGTGTGTGTGTGTGTGTGTGTGTGTGTGTGTGTGTGTGTGTGTGTGTGTGTGTGTGTGTGTGTACACTACAGACGTGGGTGAGAGAGCCGGGTTTGTGAAAGAGGTGAGAGGCGGGATGGCCAGAGGTGAGGAAGGAGGGAAGGGTCCCCTGCACGGGAGACAAGAACAGGAAAATTAACATCCAGAGAAGAGAGTGGTAGCAGGAAGTGTTGTCAGGAGGGGGGGGGGAGGGGGAGGGGGAGGGAAGGGGGAGGGGGAGGAGAGGGGGGGGCGGGGGAGAAGAGGGAGTGCCTTCGGTGATGGGTAGGGAGGAGGGGAGGGAGTGCTGTATGTGAGGGTGGTGGGGGGGGGGTTGAAGAGGAGGAAAGGGAGGTAGTAATGTGAGGGGGAAAGGGGGAGGGAGGTGAGGAATAGCACTGGTTGGAGCAGTGTCACCATAATACAATAACATTATGGAGCACTAGAAGAGGGGGTCACCCCGGCGGTGCCCGGGGCGACGCCATAAGGTTGCCCCCAGTTGCACCGCTACCCTACACAATAATGCATGTCAATATTATTAAAAACGAGGCCGACCCTTGACCCGCCTGTAAGTCCCCTACCATCCACCAGTCACCCTGCAAAAGTTGGGTGACGTAAGTCTCCAAGCGTCTGGCCTACAACCTTCAACAGAAATCTTTCTTTATAGGTATAGAGGGAAAAGAAGGAGTACACGTCGACCCCCTCACAAGTACAGTGAGGGTGAGGAGCGACTCACAGGCTCATTATATCACGTGGCATCATATTGTGGGTGCGGGAGAGACCCCATATATGGAGATTTTTTTACGCAGACGCAGCGGGTCTGCCAGCAGCGAGTGACGTCGTCGGTGACAGCAGCGAGTGACGTCGTCGGTGACAGCAGCAATTGACGTCGTACGATCAACACACTGCTGCTTATGCTGCTCTACCCATCAATAACAATAGCAGTATATTGATCATTTAATCTTAACAAGAATAAGTAATCCTTCATCTATGCAGGATGAACATCCGTCAGGAGGCTTCGCTGTTCACCTTTCACGTGAACATCAGGGACGGACGCACGCACGCACGCGCACACATTTGTACACCAGTTAATTGAGAGTTGAGAGGAGGGACCAAAGAGCCAGTGCTCAACCCCAGCAAGCACAACTAGGTGAGTACACACACACACACACACACACACACACACACACACACACACACACACACACACACGCACACGCACACGCACACACACACACACACACACACACACACACACACACACACACTTCAAGAATGTGCCGAGATGTAACATTAGAAGCAAAAATACAAAAGTACACTCCTCACATCTTCCAGTTGTATCGGAATAAACCGGAGCCAACACGACTCAACCCTCCTTGGACACAGTCGCTCAGAGATCTTCATCTCCTGCTGATCCCAGCTTCCAGACCAAGCCCTCTCCAAGCTTCTCTTCTAACAATCAACCAACCACCATCATCTCTTCATCTCATCTCTACAGGACTCGGGCACGCATATTCTCCACGAAAGGAGAAAAAGGTTGAAACGAGAGATTAGTTGATTAAACAAACTACCTGTTACTCAGTATTGTCCCTAAGTAGGGGTAATAGGGACTGGAGGATCCAGGGACTGGAGGATCCAGGGACTGGAGGATCCAGGGACTGGAGGATCCAGGGACTAGGTGGACCAGTGCATGGAGTTCCCAGCGTGTTTTAATGTACTCACACTAGTTTTCCCCTTTACCTCCCCTGATCTCCCTCACACCAGGAATTTCCCCCCTCCCTCCCTCCCTCCCTCCTTTTTCCCCTAGGACTCTACCCCACCCTTCACAGCCCAGTTCCCCTTTCCAGCTCCCTCATTCCCTCCCTTCCTTCCTTCCCTATCCAACTTTCTTCACCCATTTATAAGCCCCTATACAAGCCAGCTTCCTCACGTTCCTCAGAGTCTCCAATCCTTAAAAAGCAGCCTTCCCCTGCTCTCCTGTCCCCTCACTCCTCCACCCCCCACTCCCCTCCCTCCCTCCCTCTCTCTCTCCCTCTCTCTCTCCCTCTCTCCCCTTCACCCCTCACTCTCCCCTCCAGCTCCTCGCCACAAAAACCCGGCGCAGGGCGTCACACTGGTGAGACCCGCGCCCCGGGCAAGACTTCATAATGCGTGCAGATTAGTACAAAATTCAATTGGTGGTATTATGGCGGAAGTCTGTTACAGGATGGCCCGGGGCTGGAGAGCCTTCCCCTCCAACCCTGCTTCTCCTCCTCCTCCTCCTCCTCCTCCTCGTTCTCTTCCTCCTCCTCCTACTCGTTCTCTTCCTCCTCCTCCTCCTCCTCCTCCTCCTCGTTCTCTTCCTCCTCCTCCTCCTCCTCCTCGTTCTCTTCCTCGTCCTCCTACTCCTCTTTAGCATTGTGTGTCCTCTGTACAATGTGTTGTCCTCTTTATCGTAATTCCTCCAGTTCAACAGCTGCGGGAATACAGTCCTCTGTAACACAGCCCCTGTCAGCTAGCTGCTTGGGTACAGACCACCAACCTTCAGTACAGACACCGCCAGAGCTCAAGATCACAGACAGCCTGTAGGCTGTCTGTAGAGTTGCCAGATCCGGGGCAACACAACACAAGAACAACAAGCGTGGATATTGTGGACGACCAAATGGTTATTCACTCAATCACTATTTACTCAATTGTATTAACTTCCAGCAACTGTGAAATCACTTTCAAAATGACAGTACAGTATCAGTTACAGATGACAGTACAGTATCAGTGACATAACAGGACACAGTACCAGTGACATGACACAGTATCAGTGTCAGACGACACAGTACCAGTGACATATGCCACAGTGTAAGTGACAGATCCAACCCAATTCCTGCTTCACAAGGACTGACAAACTAACCCAACAAATTCCTAATAAATAGACAAACAATTAAAGCAAACTAATAAAGAACTATAAAACTAACAATTCTGACGTTTGTGGTACACAATAAAAAAAAAAGCTGATGGGTGCCTACGTTTTCAATTAAATTTAGGAAAAAGTGAGTTCCAGGTCTGCGATGCCTGAGGTCTATATGGAGTGACTATGGCTATGGGTATGACTCCAATCATCAATCATCTCAAGATGATGTCTACGAGCTCCACCTGTTGACGTCACAGCCAGCGACCAGCTTCATGACGTCACAGGCAGCGACCAGCTTCATGACGTCACAGGCAGCGACCAGCTTCATGACGTCACAGCCAGCGACCAGCTTCATGACGTCACAGGCAGCGACCAGCTTCATGACGTCACAGGCAGCGACCAGCTTCATGACGTCACAGCCAGCGACCAGCTTCATGACGTCACAGGCAGCGACCAGCTTCATGACGTCACAGGCAGCGACCAGCTTCACGACGTCACAGCCAGCAACCAGCTTCATGACGTCACAGCCAGCGACCAGCTTCATGACGTCACAGCCAGCGACCAGCTTCATGACGTCACAGGCAGCACCTTCAGAAGTTAAATAAAGAAAAATCGTGGTAAAAAAAAAAGTGTCGCAGTGAACGGGCGCCGAAAATTAATTGGGGACCCGCGGGCCAAATACGATACTCCGGCTGCCACAGCTGCTGCTAGTGTGAGCCGGGGACTGAGGCCGTCACCCTGGGGGCCGTCACATTGGGGGCCGTCACATTGGGGGCCGTCACGCTGGGGGGCCGTCACGCTGGGGGGCCGTCACGCTGGGGGGCCGTCACGCTGGGGGGCCGTCACGCTGGGGGGCCGTCACGCTGGGGGGCCGTCACATTGGGGCCGTCACGCTGGGGGCCGTCACGCTGGGGGCGTCACATTGGGGCCGTCACGCTGGGGGGCCGTCACGCTCGGGGGCCGTCACGCTGGGGAGCGTCACATTGAGGGCGTCAACACTAGAGGCGTCACATTGTACCGCAACAGGAATCATCATACAGAACTGACTGAAGCTGGACTCCAAACTTCTCTCTCTCTCTCACACACACACACAAACACACACACACACACACACACACACACACACACACACACACACACACACACACACACACACACATACATTCACATTCTGGTGAATTAGAATCTATATCTATAAATCCCAATGTCTCTGCGACGATGGAAGCCAGACTTTTTTAAACTAGGCGCTTTCCACTTTTTTATGTTGATTGCTCTTGGGAACGTGCCCAACATGGGTGGGGTCAGGGTTGGTATCATTGAAGGAAAAAAAAATAGTGCCACTTAACCTGGTGCCAAACCTATCCCCAAGTCTAATTTTCCTACTCGCATTCTGGAAATTTATGAGTTTTCATTATTTTATTATTTTTATGTTTTATTACTGTATCATGAAAAAAAAATCCGCTGATTAAGCCAAATTTGACAAAATGTCAGAGAGAGAGAGAGAGAGAGAGAGAGAGAGAGAGAGAGAGAGAGAGAGAGAGAGAGAGAGAGAGAGAGAGAGAGAGAGAGAGAGAGAGATGGAGTCATACAGCAGCAGATTATATATAACGATTGTTAAGAAAATTGACCTTGTTAGCGACCCTTGTTATCATTTGTTTCTTCCAAGCAGTTTTGTTTTTTCTACCACAGACGTGGCCAGACATCTACCATACTAAGCAGCATATATACGTTTTCTTCTGAGGTCCATGGACAGGGATGCCAGGAGATCAGTTAAACATATACTTCAGTGATTTATCGAACAATCAACCACAGAAAGTGATTGTAAGGCTTTTAAAATGCTAATCTAACCTTCAGACATAAACAGTGTTCGAGGTGTCATTTTATAGTGTCATTAATGTATGTTTACAAAGGTGAAATGCAATTCTGCAATGACGGCACCATTCCCAGCAGTGACAGCAGCAGCCGCAGCAGTGACAGCCCCAGCAGCAACAGCAGCACCATCCGCAGCAGCACCAGCCGCAGCAGCAGCACCATCCGCAGCAGCACCATCCGCAGCAGCACCAGCCGCAGCAGCACCAGCCGCAGCAGCACCAGCAGCAACAGCAGCACCATCCGCAGCAGCACCAGCCGCAGCAGCAGCACCATCCGCAGCAGCACCAGCCGCAGCAGCAGCACCATCCGCAGCATCACCAGCAGCCGCAGCAGCGAGCTCGTATATCCTTCACGTCGGAAAGCTGTCGCATTAGTCAAGTAATTTCTTGGAGGCAGCTTGTAGAGGGAGCGGCGTCACACGCAGAGGCGCCTCCAGAGACCTGCTTAACAGTCATCATTTACAGCGGCAACTGACCACACGACTGAAACCAAATCTGCAAACAAGTCACTCCAGTAACTTGATGCATGATCTCGGTTAGTAAACTTAACATGTCATATGCGCGCGCTACAGTTGCTTGGGCACTGACTGGGGTTCCTGTCTGTCTGTCTGTCTGCTTGGTGTTGGGTCATTGTTTATAACCCCCTCTCTGTTTGCTTGCTTTGTTTTGGGCTTCCTGTCTGCTGCTTCGTGTTGGGTCAGTTCACAATCCAAGGTTATTACTGATATAACCAACCTTCGGAGTTCATAAACTTTTATATATATATATATATATATATATATATATATATATATATATATATATATATATATATATATATATATATATATAAACAAAAACCGCTAAGATTGAGGAAGGATCTAAAGATTTCGTAAAGGAAATACCTGATGAATCTTAGGCCGTGGCTAGGTATTTGGCCCAGCATAACCATAGGGGGTCCATCCCCAGACAAAATATTCTTAGTGTCTCCAGTCCTTGGCCACAATCATTGGGTTTTTTTTCACAAACTACGTACAGAAACCGTTTGTGTTCTTAGCCCTCACGCACCTGCTCCGTCAGGGTAGTGTTCCAAAAAAAAAAGAGGTGTCTGGGTGCTGTATTGAAACCTGTTCTTGTGGTTGAGGAATTATGTTCTGGGGGAGGGGGGGGAGGGGAAGGGGCTTGTCTGTGCGCGTGTTTGGGGTTGAGGAGCTGTTTTGTAGACCAAAGAGATAAACCAAGTCAGATTTTATTTAATTTTCAGCCTAAAACATAGGCAATACATGATGTAATGCAGGCGATGCGTCACAATAACGTGGCTAAAGTAAGTTGACCAGACCACACACTAGAAAGTGAAGGGACGACGACGTTTCGGTCAGTCCTGGACCATTCTCAAGTCACAATCGAGAGCTCATTGTCATCGCAATGAGCTCACTAGCTCATTGCGATGACAATATTAGTATTTGAAATAGTATTTAATACATGTAGTGGGTAGTGAGAGAAGCAATATTAGGTCCACCGTTCATCCTGTCAGTTGTATGAACGGGTTTAAATGCAGCATGGTGGTTCCTCAGCCTTTGTTAGGTACCTGATGGAAGTTTGTTGTGGGAGGACGTGGAGGCTGGTGAGACGGCCTTCTGCATTTGTATCCTGACCTCGTCTGTCCACACAGGATCCTCCAGCATGACCGCTGGCGGGAGTTTAGTGTTTCTAGGACATAACTGTATTGACGGTATGGTCTTATTTTAAGGTTTCCTGTGGGCTCACATGTACTGGATCGGTGTGTGTGTGTGTACTTACCTAAGTGTGCTTGCGGGGTTGAGCTTTGGCTCTTTGGTTCCGCCTCTCGACTGTCAATCAACTGGTGTACAGATTCCTGAGCCTACTGGGCTCTATCATATCTACATTTGAAACTGTGTATGGAGTCAGCCTCCACCACATCACTGCCTAAAGCATTCCATTTATTAACTACTCTGACACTGAAAAAATTCTTTTTAACGTCTCTGTGGCTCATCTGGGTACTAAGTTTCCACCTGTGTCCCCTTGTTCGTGTTCCACCCGTGCTGAAGAGTTTGTCTTTGTCCACCCTGTCAATTCCCCTGAGAATTTTGTAGGTGGTTATCATGTCTCCCCTTACTCTTTTGTTTTCCAGGGATGTGAGGTTCAGCTCCTTTAGCCTTTCCTCGTAGCTCATTCCTCTCGTGTGAGAGAGGTTCTCATTCCTCTTGTGTGTACTCACCTAGTTGTGTTTGCGGGGGTTGAGCTCTGGCTCTTTGGTCCCGTGTGTGTGTGTGTGTGTGTGTGTGTGTGTGTGTGTGTGTGTGTGTGTGTGTGTGTGTGTGTGTGTGTGTGTGTGTGTGTGTGTGTGTGTGTGAGCAACTGGGATGCAAACTCAGACAGGAATGAAGTCCTTGCTGAAAGTTACCCCCCACACAGGCAAGGGAACCAGACAAGGTTCAGTACTCACCGTGGAGATAGTTCAGTGGCAGAATCTTTATGCTGGTCACTTACTATGATATGTAAGACGTGACTAGAAATAAGACAACTACCAGAAAACTGGAAGACAGCCAACATAATAATGACTTAACTTACAACAAAGGAACAAAGGTGTTCCGCTACACACCACCGCTCCCTAAATCCATAACATGGAAGGTGACGGAAAAGACTAATTGAAAAATGAGCAGATCTTTGTAACGACAAATAATTTTGGGTCGAGAAGCAGTTGTACACACACTGTACACTTGACAATATTCTATGACAGGGCGACATATATCAAAGAAAAGTGGGCCAGCCTGCCAAGTTTAGAACTGTCAGAAACCCCTCAACATGGTTCCCTGCACGAAACTCCGCGCATAAAGTTGGGGAGACAGGCACGAGTGAATGTTTGGGTTTAATGCGCTGCAACTTTCTGGTTATTCATCGTAAACTAGTGGAATTAACAGGAAAGGCTCTCCTGTGGATAAGGGAGTACCTAAGCAACAGAAAACAGGTCACTGCATAGAAAGATACTAGTCTTGCGAGATATTACCAGCGGGATCCCCAAGGGTTCAAAACTTGGACCTCTTCTATTCCTGACTTATGTGAACGATTACCTTCAGAGGGAAGACCCATTCCCATCCATTCTTGCCCCCTGAAGCAGCAGTTATACAGAGGATAACTGCGGGATAAGAGACACAGAAACTACAAGAATGTTTCTTTCACTTAAGCCATAGGAACCTCGAACAAACATTCGAGGCTTTTGTGTTGTATGTGTTATACGTTTTTTACAAGAATGTATAACACATATTTCCTTCTCTGAATTAGGCTGACATAAGTATAATTACACAAGAAATGAAGTGGAAAATACACACTACACAGAGCTTCAAATGTGTATATGAAAGAGCCCAAACTGCTTTCAAACCTGTACACTACTCACCTAGTGACTACAATTAAGTAAGCACACACCCCCACACAATCAAACAGTGTTAGACGGTTGGAACCAGTCAAGGGGGGAGAAAGGTGGTGGTGGAGGCCAAAACCGTCAGTAGTTTCAAAGCATTCAGGGAGCCGGTCGGCCAAGCGGACAGCACGCTGGACTTGTGATCCTGTGGTCCTGGGTTCGATCCCAGGCGCCGGCGAGAAACACTGGGCAGAGTTTCTTTCACCCTATGCCCCTGTTACCTAGCAGTAAAATAGGTACCTGGGTGTTAGTCAGCTGTCACGGGCTGCTTCCTGGGGGTGGAGGCCTGGTCGAGGACCGGGCCGCGGGGACACTAAAAAGCCCCGAAATAATCTCAAGATAATCTCAAGATAACCATTATACGACAAAGAGTACTGGAAAGACGGGACACCACGAGCGTAGCTCTCATCCTGTAACTACACTTAGGTAATTACACACACACACACCATCAGGGATGGTAAATCGTGCCTCACAGGTTTAATAGAATTTTATGACCAGGCAACAAAAATTAGGGAAGAAAGAGAAGGGTGGGCCGACTGCATTTTCCTGGACTGTCAAAAAGCCTGACACAGTACCCCATAAAATGCAGTTTAAAAAGTTGGAGCAACAGGCAGGAGTAAAAGAGAAGGTGCTCCAGTGGATAAGGGAGTACTTAAGCAACAGGAAACAGCGAGTAACGGTGAGGGGGAGACATCACGGGGGCGAGATGTCACCAGCGGAGTCCCATAGGGCTCAGTACTTGGACCCATCCTGTTTCTAATATATGTAAACGATCTTCCGGAGGGTATAGACTCATTCCTCTCAATGTTTGCTGATGATGCAAAAATTATGAGAAGAATCAAGACGGATGAAGATAGACAGAGACTACAGGATAAACTGGAGGAATGGTCTAGAAAATTGCTGCTAAAGTTCAACTCAGGAAAGTGTAAGGTGGTGAAATTAGGCGAAGGGAGCAGGAGGCTGAACACAAGGTATCATATGGGAGGTGAAATCCTGCAAGAGTCAAATAGAGAGAAGGATCTGGGGGTTGATATCACACCGATCCTGTCCCCAGAGGCCCACATCAAAAGAATATCATCCGCGGCATATGCTAAACTGGCCAACATAAGAACTGCCTTTAGAAACTTGTGTAAGGAATCTTTCAAAACCCTGTATACCACTTATGTAAGACCAATCCTGGAGTATGCAGCTCCAGCCTGGAGTCCATACCTAGTTAAACACAAGACAAAGCTGGAGAAGATTCAGCGGTATGCCACCAGGCTCGTCCCGGAACTGAGAGGAAAGAGCTACGAGGAAAGGCTAAAGGAGCTGAACCTCACATCCCTGGAAAACAGAAGAGTAAGGGGAGACATGATAACCACCTACAAAATTCTCAGAGGAATTGACAGGGTTGACAAAGACAAACTCTTCAGCACGGGTAGAACACGAAACAAGGGGACACAGGTGGAAACTTAGTACCCAGATGAGCCACAGAGACGTTAGAAAGAATTTTTTCAGTGTCAGAGTAGTTAATAAATGGAATGCTTTAGGCAGTGATGTGGTGGAGGCTGACTCCATACACAGTTTCAAATGTAGATATGATGAGAGTCCAGTAGGCTCAGGAATCTGTACACCAGTTGATTGACAGTCGAGAGGCGGGACCAAAGAGCCAAAGCTCAACCCCCGCAAGCACACTTAGGTAAGTACACACACACACACACCGATCCAGTACATGTGAGCCCACAGGAAACCTTAAAATAAGACCATACCGTCAATACAGTTATGTCCTAGAAACACTAAACTCCCGCCAGCGGTCATGCAGGAGGATCCTGTGTGGACAGACGAGGTCAGGATACAAATGCAGAAGGCTGTCTCACCAGCCTCCACGTCCTCCCACAACAAACTTCCATCAGGTACCTAACAAAGGCTGAGGAACCACCATGCTGCATTTAAACCCGTTCATACAACTGACAGGATGAACGGTGGACCTAATATTGCTTCTCTCACTACCCACTACAAGTACTAAATACTATTCCCAATACTAATATTGTCATCGCAATGAGCTAGTGAGCCGCTGGTGCCACACTGTCAGATATCTGACGTGTTAAACGCGAGAGACATTACAATTCCACGTTACTGAGTTAATTCTGAGAATTATGAGAAGCTAGACACGCAATAACGTTGAGGGGGATGATGGTAACCCCTCTGAATACAACACAGCTGTGAAGTTTATTCTTTGGTAACGGATAGTAGTAAGGGTGCAAAATGTACCATTGGCACAGCCTGAATCACGTGTCTGTAATACAACGTCTCTGAAAAGGTTCATAACTTAGTCAATAGACAACTAATTGGCGATCGATCTTCGTGTTTTTGTTCCTTTAGATAACTGCACACAATAAGATTTGGTTAAACTAGACAGGATGCTCGTCCTGCTCCACAGATTTTCTCGTGGATATCTGAGAGTTCTATGAGTAAGGTTAGGGTCTTGGAGGATGGTAGAAATAGCCAAAGATACTCTATACCTTTGAGATGTATTTTTTCTTGTCTCAATAAACATACTTGAACTTGTTAGGGTCTTAGAGCCCTGGGAACTACACCATTCAGCCCACCTTGCCGACTAGGCAAGGTTTGGGCGAGAGGTCTGGTTAGGTTAGGTTAGGTTAGGATAGGTTTCGTTATGTTGCTTTGGTTACGAGTTATATTTGCAGCAGGAATCAGACTTTGGCGGCTGACAGCACCTCAGGAAACTGTATCCTATGAACTCTGATCTAATTAACTCGAATGTTCCCGATTATTACTGGACCAACATTAGGATTTAGCGTGACGTCATTTTGCATCCCAATATCGCGGCAGTTAGCCTACAGAATGTTAAATCCCGCACTGATCGGCGCCTCCAATCCCAAATCCTTATCCTGACCCCCTTTCCAGTGCTATATAGTCGTAATAGCTTGGCGCTTCCCCCCCCCCCTGATAAGTCCTTCACTGATCGGCGCGGTAATATTAATCATGTCAAATATATTCAATGAAAATCAGGGGCACAGTAAACGAGTATCTTTGTAAGTGTCGTAAAAACCATTACGCACTCATTAACCAAGTAACATATTACCTTTGAGGTCATTATTTTCACGCTTAAATAATTGCGAGTAACTAAAAATGAGACTGTTAGAGAGGCTCCGTAGATGGTCTTCATACAACCTTGAGCTGCTAGTTTCGGGCCCAATATCAGAGGTCCACCAGAGGTCCAACATCAGAGGTCCGCGGTTGTTCAACGTCCTCCCAGCGACTATAAGAAATATTGCCGGAACAACCGTGGACATCTTCAAGAGAAAACTGGACGGTTTTCTAAGAGAAGTTCCGGATCAGCCGGACTGAGGTGGGTACGTGGTCCTGCGGGCCGCTCCAAGCAACAGCCTGGTGGACCAAACTCTCACAAGTCGAGCCTGACCTCGGGCCGGGCTTGGGGAGTAGAAGAACTCCCAGAACCCCATCAACCAGGTATCAACCAGGTAATAGAAGACGATAGTTATCTTACCATCAAGATAAAATATACAAGACAGAAGTGCTTGACACCATTACTGTTGTGTGTGTGGAGACGGTGGTGGTTGTTTTAGATTTAGCTACTCAGAACGAAATATCCATGTAGCACGGGCTATGGTGAGCCCGTAATGCGGAGACGGTTGCTTGCGGATTGGTATATACAGGAGTGGATAGCTGTGTGGTGTGGACGGGAGACATCTCTCGTCACGTAGGGTGCAGTCGCACCTCCACAGATGTCCAGTACCATCTAGTGATACTGGTAATTGCTCAAAAGGGCCACCACTTACGGGCGGCTTGATCTTCATCAGTCAATCATCGGTGTGGTGTGTGAGTGCGCGCCAGCAGCAGCAGGAGTCGGAGGATGTGATTGTTATTGTCTAAGGATTCCCCCCCCCCCCCCGACCGTCCAAGCGGTTGAGCACCAATTCTTCCCTATCATCCCAACTACTTATCCTGATCCCCCTTCCAAGTGCTATATAGTCGTGATGGCTTGGCGCCTTCTCCTGACGGTTCCGTTCCGGGATGATGCACTCACGACCAGGCGTCCGTGAGTGCAAGGATGAGTGCAGCTGGCGAGGTCCTCTAAACAGGACCCCTGAATGATGAAGGGTGAGTGAGTGAAGAGGGCGAAATTCCCCTCCATGGAACTACCTCAAAACGAAACTGGATCCTGTTTACCCCAAGAGGCCAATCATGATCAAAAGTCCTGTGAAGGAAGGAAGCAGGTTTTCAACTCTTTTTGACCATGTCGTAGCTCAGTCGATTAAGGCAGCGTCTGGGATGCTCCCGGGCGCAGGTTGGAATCCTCGGCACGGCCCTTGTGGATTTGTTCAAACTGGTGTGATGCTTGGCCCGAAACGCTCCGTGTGTTAGTGGCTTCATTTGTGAGTGCAACTCCTGTCCCTTCTTCTGTTTTGTGTACACATTCTTATGAATAAAGCTACGAATTGCGTGTGCCATTATTAAGGAGAATTATAGGAATGGATAGTTTATTAGAATTATTAATAAGTTGGCGTCATGATTTATAGCACAGTTTAATTCCTGGAGTTTGAGGAGATTTATTCATTAAGCGAACTTAAGTTCACAAAAGTGATCGGAGTGAAGTCGATCAGTAGATCAAAGTCGACTGACTCTCTCAGTCGATCACAGTAACGTGTAAGTATATATATAATAATGTTCGTCTCGCTTCAACCTTCTGTTTTTTTTTTGTAGATCAATATCTTTCAATAACTTAAAGATGCCACAAATCCCCTCCTCCTCCTCCTGCACATCCTCCTCCTCCTCTCCTCATCCACAACACCCCTCTTCCTGCTCCTCCTCCTCAGCGCCCCGCGTAATGACTGCTCCTTGATGAATCTGTCTATATATGGAAGGCGCCTTCAGGACAGGTGGACGGGCCGGGGCTGGAGGCGAATGACATCTGGTAATGAAGTACAATTCACTCCCAGAACATCTTAAGTTTTATCCATTATCTATGAAATCACAGTGACACTCCTCCCGGTGCCGACAAAATGGGTGAGGGCTGGTCATCACTGGCCAGGTGAGAGGAGGTCATCACTGGCCCGGTGCCACGCGCTGCTGACCAAGAAGCTCTAGGTTGGCTCAAGGTCTGTGGGGTTAAGCTGATATAGACGGCATGTACGGTGTATAGTGGTAATGTTGTGGATAGCTGCTGGAGATGGGGACGAGGTAAGGGGAAGGGGGAGGAGAGAGAGGTAAGGGGAGGGTAATGGCTTGCGTGAGGGGCAACACGAGGGGAGAGCAGGCGAGGGGAAGTGACAGCTCATAATGGCGATAATGACGGTCTTCTCACTCCCTATCACCTGGCATTCGCTCAGGATGGGGATGAATTGAAGCTCCGAGCTTTGAATTCAGCCGTTTCCTTGGTCATCGAAGAGGGGGGGGGGGTGGGTGGGGGAGCAGATGTCGCTGACTGACTGTCAGCGCGAGGGGGCGGCGGCCCCCCCCCCACCCCTTCCCCCCTTAACACCAACCCCCCCCCCCTCTGTTGCTACCAAGGATCAATATCACTGTTGCAATAGTTCCCTCCGTGTCATAGCACTGTGTGCTTTATGGTGTTGACTTGCCTACGAGAACGAAGGTGTGTGAAGAGCTCCACACACACACACACACACACACACACACACACACACACACACACACACACACACACACACACACACAGAGGAAGGAACACTATCACTCAAGTGTTAACTTTTAGGCGGCTTACTACCTGCAGCACTCAAGTGCTGCTCACAACATTTTAACACACTATTTAACACCAATTAATGCACGTTAAAATACTTCATTTCCATACATTTCATAAGCTCTGTTATCGAATAAGTCTTGACGTTAGAATATTTTAATTTGTAATTTAAATTAGTTAATGACTTTGGACAGTGATCTGGGACAATGGTCTGGGACAGTGATCTGGGACAATGATCTGGGACAGTGATCTGGGACAATGATCTGGGACAATGATCTGGGACAGTGATCTGGGACAATGATCTGGGACAGTGATCTGGGACAATGATCTGGGACAATGATCTGGGACAGTGATCTGGGACAATGATCTGGGACAATGATCTGGGAAAATGATCTGGGACAATGATCTGGGACAATGATCTGGGACAGTGATCTGGGACAATGATCTGGGACAATGATCTGGGACAATGATCTGGGACAGTGATCTGGGACAGTGATCTGGGACAGAAATCTGGGACAGTGATCTGGGACAGTGATCTGGGACAGTGATCTGAGACAATGACATGAGACAATAAACTGGGACAATGATCTGGGACAATGATCTGGGACAGTGATCTGGGACAATGATCTGGGACAATGATCTGGGACAGTGATCTGTTCCAATCCGGCTAAAGGTATTGTGGCTACCATCTAGAGCTATCATTGCTACTACTGTGGGTATCGTAGCCACCATCTAGCGCTATCGTGGCCACTACCTAAAGATATCGTATCCACCCGCCTGGAGGAGAATCGTTTAACTCATATAAGGAAAATTTGAGCTTTAATTCCCAACAAATGCTTCGCTCAGCACAGCATTATTATTATTATTATCATATATATTCATATATATATATATATATATATATATATATATATATATATATATATATATATATATATATATATATATATATATATATATTAACTAGGATAGGTTTCTTATGCGTTTCCTCTCTATCTTTCCCTCCCTCCGTCTCTCTCTCTCTCTCTCTCTCTCTCTCTCTCTCTCTCTCTCTCTCTCTCTCTCTCTCTCTCTCCCCACCTTCCCCTCAGGTAAAAACCAGTCAAGTGAGGGGGAGATGACAGGATTACAGGATTAACACTGGTGTGTATGTGAGCTGGGGTGGTGGGTGGCATCCATGCTGGGGTGGGGGTGGCATCCATGCTGGGGTAGCTGGCATCCATGCTGGGGTGGGGGTGGCATCCATGCTGAGTTGGGGGTGGCATCCATGCTGGGGTGGGTGACATCCATGCTGGGGTGGGGGTGGCATCCATGCTGGGGTGGTGGGTGGCATCCATGCTGGGGTGGGTGACATCCATTCTGGGGTGGGGGTGACATCCATGCCTCCTCATTATCTCCCACTATCAATCTGGTTAAACTAAACCCGGATTCCATCTTCTTAATGATGCTCGTCTCTGAAGGATCCTTACAAACACTCACCTCCTGTCTTCCCTCTTGCTCCCTCGCATTACCTTCCTTCTCAGCAACCTCCCTTACCCTTCCCTACCTCACTCTCTCCCTCCTCCCCCTTCCCATCCCCACCTCACCATCATCTTACCCTCATCTCTCCGCCAGTGATCACACCGAGTAGGCCTTCTCCCTCATGCTCAATCTCTACCTCTCTTTTCACCCTCTTCTCTGCTCCTCCCCCCCTTAACTCCTAGCCTATCACACCCCGCTCTCTCTCTCTCTCTCTCTCTCTCTCTCTCTCTCTCTCTCTCTCTCTCTCTCTCTCTCTCTCTCTCTCTCTCTCTCCCTCCCTCTCTCTCTCCCCCTCCACTGCACACTGCTCAGTCTCTACACCCCAGCGCCTACACCTGGGGCTCGTGTATCGCTGCTGGAGATTATTTCCACAGGGACCTTCGCCCCCCTTGACTGACGCACCTAAAGGCTCGGAAATTACTCGCTCTACCTCTATCAATTTTCATCTTTATTGAGAGGTGGTGGGGTGGACTTGTCTAGGAGAGCCTTGTCTTCACTCTGGGGCCCTCACCGCTCTGTGTGTGTGTTGCTGGGGTGTCTTCACTCTGGGGGCCCTCACCGCTGTGTGTGTTGCTGGGGTTGTCTTCACTCTGGGGGGCCCTCACTGCTGTGTGTGTTGCTGGGGTTGTCTTCACTCTAGGGGCCCTCACTGCTGTGTGTGTTGCTGGGGGTTGTCTTCACTCTGGGGCCCTCACTGCTGTGTGTGTTGCTGGGGGTTGTCTTCACTCTGGGGGCCCTCACTGCTGTGTGTGTTGCTGGGGTTGTTTTCACTCTTGGGGGCCCTCACTGCTGTGTGTGTTGCTGGGGTTGTCTTCACTCTGGGGGCCCTCACCGCTGTGTGTGTTGCTGGGGTTGTCTTCACTCTGGGGGCCCTCACCGCTGTGTGTGTTGCTGGGGTTGTCTTCACTCTGGAGGCCCTCACCGCTCTGTGTGTGTTGCTGGGGTTGTCTTCACTCTGGGGGCCCCCACCGCTGTGTGTGTTGCTGGGGTTGTCTTCACTCTGGGGGCCCTCACCGCTGTGTGTGTTGCTGGGGTGTCTTCACTCTGGGGGCCCCCCAGTGACAATAACATCTTCACCTGTGTATGATCGTGCGAGCGTTCGTGCGAGCGTGCGTGCGAGCGAGGCACATGCAGGAGACGAGTCACATTTCCATTCAAACACACACACCTGGCTTTGGACACATGGCTTGGTTATGTATAGATGCCGAGAGCCTCACTTATACATGTGTCTGGCTTGGTGCATATATTATACATCTGGGAGCTAATGAGCAATGCTCACTTTGAACTGAATTATATGCCTCAGTGTTGTGGTGGTGGAGAGTGTGACGGTGGTGGGTGTGTGACGGTGGTGGGTGTGGCGGTGGTGGGTGTGTGACGGTGGTGGGTGTGTGGCGGTGGTGGGTGTGTGACGGTGGTGGGTGTGTGACGGTGGTGGGTGTGTGACGGTGGTGGGTGTGTGGCGGTGGTGGGTGTGTGGCGGTGGTGGGTGTGACGGTGGTGGGTGTGTGACGGTGGTGGGTGGTAGTGTGACGGTGGTGGGTGGTAGTGTGACGGTGGTGGGTGTGTGGCGGTGGTGGGTGTGGCGGTGGTGGGTGTGTGACGGTGGTGGGTGTGTGACGGTGGTGGGTGTGTGACGGTGGTGGGTGTGTGGCGGTGGTGGGTGTGTGGCGGTGGTGGGTGTGTGGCGGTGGTGGGTGTGTGACGGTGGTGGGTGTGTGGCGGTGGTGGGTGTGTGGCGGTGGTGGGTGTGTGGCGGTGGTGGGTGTGTGGCGGTGGTGGGTGTGACGGTGGTGGGGTGTGGCGGTGGTGGGTGTGTGGCGGTGGTGGGTGTGGCGGTGGTGGGGGTGTGACGGTGGTGGGGGTGTGACGGTGGTGGGTGTGTGACGGTGGTGGGGTGTGGCGGTGGTGGGGTGTGACGGTGGTGGGTGTGACGGCGCAGGGTGTGACGGTTCAGGGTGTGACGGTTCAGGGTGTGACGGTTCAGGGTGTGACGGTTCAGGGTGTGACGGTTCAGGGTGTGACGGTTCAGGGTGTGACGGTTCAGGGTGTGACGGTTCAGGGTGTGACGGTTCAGGGTGTGACGGCGCAGGGTGTGACGGTTCAGGGGTGTTAAAGTCTCGATAAAATAACACTGATTCTAGTTGCTTTCCTAATTCCTCGCCTCAACAAGCTTCCTACCTAGTAAAGTTATGACAGGCAAAATTGTAATTAATTTTGTCAATAAAGATGTTAATATTAAAATAAGTTTAAATAATAACACTCACGTAAATATATAACCAAGTCAAACTCTGAAAAGGCTTCATTATTGTATTAATAGATCACGTTAAAGCCCGAACCATTTTAAATTTTAGACTCCATTACAAAAAAAAAGGTGACAAAGAAAACATTAAAAAAAAAGGCTTTTGCAAATTCTTACAGAACTCCAGATACATGCTCGCGGAAACCCGGTTAGGAATCACTGCCCTAGAACACACAGATTCGTGGCTGAGCAGACAGTTCTCGTGGGTCATTATCCTAAGGGCCTGGGTTCGATTCTCATTCGAGCTAAAAACAAATGGGGGGGGGCAGAGTTTCTTTCACCCTGAAGCACCTCTTCGCCTCGCAGTAAATAGGTACCTGAGAGTTAGACAGCTACGGGCTGCTTCCTGGTTAGATGGGTTAGAAAGGCGGGGTCCAAGAGCTCGATTCTGCAGGCACAAATAGTAAATACAATCGGGAAACAGCTCAAGTAACTTCCAATATCTTTGCTCCGTCTCGTCTTCAAAGCTTCAGTAACTCCAGTCACTGCAAGTTTGGCGTCACTGGATATTTCAAATCTAAAAGCGAACTCATTCATCATTAACGGTGAAGTACGTTCCCACGGTCAGTGTCCTGGCCACGGACCGCGCTGGCCACGGACCGTGCACGCACACCGTACACACTCCACATCTACCTCCAAGACATTGCTACTAACCCAATGTAACCTTCCGAACTAATCTATAAAAGTCGTCAAAAATAAAAAGCACACAGTATTTTTTTGTATTATTACGCTTGAAAGTCTATATATATACACACACGATGGAGTAACACTGGTGAAGCTGGACTTCCCCAGCCTCACCAGGCTCGGACCCCGTCACTCTCAGGATGAGGAGAGATGCTCTGGGAAAACTTGTCGGGGGATGAGAGGTGTTTGAGCTACTCTCACCTTAGTTGCACTGTCACCCAGGGCTTCTTTGAAGCTCCCTTTGGTCATGTTAAATGAAATACTCACGACACCCAAACCCCCCAACACATTTGAAAATAGGGGAAGTGACGACGTTTCG
>NC_091198.1:10871669-11021669 GCF_040958095.1 Procambarus clarkii
ATAGCGTAACCCCTCGCTAAAACCATCCAACTAATCCCACTCCTGTTGTGTTTCTACTGATTTGTTCTATAAATCTGCAGCCCCATCTTCACAACCTGTATTTACCCTGGTCTTTCCTGAATCAAAACTTATTTATTGATATGTCCATTGATTCGCGTTCTATTTGGTGTTGATGTAAGCTTTTATTTATATATAAAAAAGGTAGCATTCAACACTCCCTTCACTCCTTCACCACCACCCCACCAGCAGTCCATCATAACCCCCCACCACCAGAACATAACCCCAACCCCCACCACATATAATCCCCTCATAACTCTACACCTAACCCCCAGCTCCACACCATAACCTAACCCCCACTAAAACATAACCCCACCACCACTACATAACCTCACCCTCCCACAACACACCCCGACGACCACACCCACCCACCCACCCCCACAACATACCCCTGGAGTATAACCTCACCGCAACATAACACACCCCAGTATCACCCCAACATAACTCCCCCCCCCTAGTATCACCGCAACATAACCACCCCAGTATCACCGCAACATAACTCCCCCCCCCCCCTAGTATCACCCCAACATAACTCCCCCCCCCTAGTATCACCGCAACATAACTCCCCCCCTAGTATCACCGCAACATAACGCCCCCAGTATCACCGCAACATAACTCCCCCCCCCTAGTATCACCGCAACATAACTCCCCCCCCTAGTATCACCGCAACATAACGCCCCCAGTATCACCGCAACATAACTCCCCCCCCTAGTATCACCCCAACATAACGCCCCCAGTATCACCCCAACATAACTCCCCCCCCCCCTAGTATCACCCCAACATAACCCCCCCAGTATCACCGCAACATAACCCCCCTAGTATCACCCCAACATAACTCCCCCCCCTAGTATCACCGCAACATAACTCCCCCCCCCTAGTATCACCCCAACATAACCCCCCCAGTATCACCGCAACATAACTCCCCCCCCCCCTAGTATCACCGCAACATAACTCCCCCCCCTAGTATCACCGCAACATAACCCCCCCCTAGTATCACCGCAACATAACCCTGGTCTATCCTGGGGGCCATAATCGCGTGCCACCATTGTGTATTCTCTTTGTGGCTCTGCGCCTAAAAGCATCGGTTACGGGTGCATCCTCTTAGCGGGATTAGTGCCTCCATCTCCCACTGATGACGACTTACTAATAAATGAATAATGATGGAAAATTAATGAATAATTAATAAAGAAGCGCTTGTCACCATAAGAGCCTCGGCATGTCCAGTCACGCCGGAGAGTTTCGCAGATTTTCGCGTTGTGTCAGAGGTTGTGGCGTTGACGCTGCCCCCCCCCCTCTCCCCTCCCCCCCTCTCCCTTCCCCCCCCCCCCCAACTGCATCGTCGTTACCACCAACGCATGTTTCCCCCCTCCTTCCTCCCCCCCTCCACCCCCCACACCCCCCCCCCCCCTCCCTGCCATTACTAAGTGTCGAGGAACTATCTTCTGATGCCAAATTCCCGCGCGTTGCCCTTCGAGGTAACGTAGAGAGGTAATTTAGAGCGAAATGCCCCAGCCATTTTAGTGTAAAGAGGGTGTTGTGTATTTGGTGTAATGTGTAGCGGCGGCATCGCTGGTGCCATGGTTTAAGTCTCTCTCTCTGTCTCTCTCTCACTCTCTCTCACTCTCACTCTCTCACTCTCTCTCACTCACTTACTCTCTGCTCTTCGCTTGCTCTTACGTTCACCGGGACAAAGAAAGACTCATTTATCCCGAATCCTGAATAATGTGAACACTCTCGTTCACGCTGGTGAACACGGCACCGTCTGTATGAACACCGTGGACGTGTTGATGACGGGGGGGGGGAGGGAGGGAGAGAGGGGGGGGAGGGAGAGAGGGAGAGAGGGAGAGATTGAGGGAGAGAGGGAGGGAGAGAGGGAGGGATTGAGGGAGAGAGGGAGGGAGAGAGGGAGGGAGAGAGGGAGGGAGGGAGGGAGGGAGGGAGGGAGGGAGGGAGGGAGGGAGGGAGGGAGGGAGGGAGGGAGGGAGGGAGGGAGGGAGGGAGGGAGAGAGAGAGAGAGAGAGAGAGGGGTCTGCCCTGACGACAGCCGGTTGAACGAAGTGAGGGGAAAGCGACGAGGTGTTGTGAGGGGGGGGGGGGAAGGTACATCTCTGTGAAAGCCGCAGCCCAGGCAGCTGAGCCCCACTGCCCCGGGGTCCTGGAGGCCGCCACCACCCACGTATTAAATGGAGGGGGTTGGGAGGGGGAGGAGGAGGGGGGGGGGAACAATAATGTTTGCAGATGAAGACGACAAAAAATCCGGCTTAGGATAATCACGAAAATGGGGCGGAAGCTCATTAAACAAGGCGAGCAACGGCTAATGCAGGAAGATGGACGAGGCAGAGGGAGCGAGGCTGGCGCTGATGGCTGTCACAACTGGTAAAGAAACAAGTGGGATGTACCTGGCAATAGCGCTGGATGCTGTCTACGCATCCCTCGCTCTCTCTCTCTCTCTCTCTCTCTCTCTCTCTCTCTCTCTCTCTCTCTCTCTCTCTCTCTCTCTCTCTCTCTCTCTCTCTCTCTCTCTCCCTCTCTCTCCCTCTCTCTCCCTCCCTCTCTCAACATGGCCCCTGGCAGAGAAGGAGATGAGAGAGACGGCAATAATCTCAACACAAGAGCAGAAGCCTTGTAAGGAGCAAGGTGTCAGATATCATCTCCCAGCAAATGAAAGCTCTCGTGTGGGGCACTATCGGAGGTGCTCGTGGGCCCGGGGCACCACCAGCGCCGCCTCGGGCACCACCAGCGCCGCCTCGGGCACCATCACCATTAATACAACTTGTATTATTTCATTATCTCTATGTTCGCTGTTGATCCTGACCCATATGCGGGGAGTATTCTACATCTGAGCTGTGACAGGCTTAGTGGATCAGCGCGAATACCCAGGCAATCGCTGGTAGCATTGTATTATCACCGAGAGTATATATAAGCCAGTGGGGATGAGCCCTGGCAAGGCAGGTTCGAATCCTGATTGAGTTATAGAGTTCTTAGTGATTTATGGCTTTGGAGGACCACCATTCACGGGTCTAACACCTCGCTACACAACCCACACCAATGAAGACAGAGTTGCCTCCAGATTCGAAAGGTTGCACCAAAGAACAGTTGTTTGTGCTAATCGAACAGTTAGCCGTCGATTAGCACAAACGGTAGAGGGCCTCTCCTAGAACACAAACCAATGAGCATTACAGCTTAACAAGGTACTTACACGGCTGAACCTCCTCCTGTGTAAACTACAATTTGTCGCAAATAATCCACCTTGCTTTCCCCCCCAGACCCCAGTAACTGGCAGCATGGGAGAGTTCAAGTATCTTTATTGAGATAAAAAAGAAATACATCTCAAAGGGATAGAGTAGCTTAGGCTATTTCTAACCCACTAAGCATGGGAGAGTTCCACGTTTTCACTCTTCAACAAAACTCTTCTTGTGCTCTCAATCAGTTTTCGAATCATATTCCTTGCACTCCAGAGATTTCCAAGAGACCTCGAAATTGAATCTTTCAGCGAATCAATGCCATGCTAGAAAAGATGCTTGGCGCCTAGGAGAATAGTGATGTGACCCCAAACATATACTATTGTGATCCCAATGTTCCACTGTGACCCCATACATACTGTTGTGACCCCAACAGTTGCGAAACCACGATACACTGTTGCGACCCCAAAAATATGTAACCTAATGTTACACTGTTACAATTATAAATCAAAATACATAGATGGCACTCCATATATATAGATGTGATTAAATACATATATGCGACCCCAAATACATATATGCGACTCCAAATACATATATGCGACCCCAAATACATATATGCGACCCCAAATACATATATGCGACCCCAAATACATATATGTGACCCCAAATACATATATGCGACCCCAAACACATATATGCGACCCCAAATACATATATGCGACCCCAAGTACATATATGCGACCCCAAATACATATATGCGACCCCAAATACATATATGCGACCCCAAATACATATATGCGACTCCAAATACATAAATTGTACTCCAAATGCATATATAGTACTCCAAATCAATATATGGGACAACAAATAAACAGATATGGCACTCAAAAAAACACAGATGGCACTCAAAAAAACAGATGGCACTCTCAAAACACACAGATGGCACTCTCAAAACACACAGAAGGCACTCTCAAAACACACAGATGGCACTCTCAAAACACACAGAAGGCACTCTCAAAACACACAGATGGCACTCTCAAAACACACAGAAGGCACTCTCAAAACACACAGATGGCTGCTCCAAAAAAAATAAAAACACATATGGCAGCTCCAAAAAAACACATATGGCACTCCAAGAAACACATGGTACTAAAAACACATATGGCACGCCAAAAAAAATAAACATGGCACTCCAAAAAAACACAGATGGCACCAAAAAAAAAAACAGATGGCACTCAAATACATTTAAAGGCATGCGAGTGCTTTTAAATATGTTTTAATGCACAGGCTCGCAAGAAGCAAGAACCGGAAGTATTTATACGAGTCAACTCACACATTGCTGTGTCCTGAGCACAGCCGCAGACACAGAGAGAGAGAGAGAGAGACGGAGAGGGTATTTGGGTATTCAGTGACTCACCTGCAGTTACAAGCCGCTGGGGCACGACTCATGTACTCGGAGAAACTGGTTTAGGACCGGAATGGTGTGAGAACACTACCCCTCCATCCCTCCCCCTCATCCACTTCCTTCCCCGTGCAGGGACTGGGTAGCCCGCGGCTGCCCCAGCTCTGCTAGCCAGGGGGCTAGAATCCAAGCGTGCGGAACTTGATGGGTAGAGGAAAGCGCTCATCATCAGCAGTGCTGTACACCACCACCAGTTTTGTACAGCTCCACCAGAATGGTACACCATCACCCTGATGGCCCACGGAGCCACACCACAGCCGATTCTTGGGGCCCTGAGGACCCACAGAGCCACCACAGCCGTGTTTTGTGGACCCTGAGAACCCACAGAGCCACCACAGCCGTGTTTTGTGGCCCCTGAGAACCCACAGAGCCACCACAGCAGAGTCTTGCGGCCCTGAGGACCCACAGAGCCACCACAGCCAAGTCTTGCAGCCCTGAGGTCCCACAGAGCCACCACAGCAGAGTCTTGTGGCCCTGAGGACCCACAGAGCCACCACAGCAGAGTCTTGTGGCCCTGAGGACCCACAGAGCGTCCAGCAGACAACGGCTACAACCACAGCGCATCACCACACTACAACACCTCAGCTTGAACGCTGGCAACACCAGCGTACAAAACAGAGGTGATTATTGGAACCGAAACGCGACAGCTTCGACGTTTATTCTAACGCGCATATCAGCCGCAATGGATTAAGAGGCGCATATCAGCCGCAATGGATTAAGAGGCGCATATCAGCCGCAATGGATTAAGAGGCGCTCCTCTCGCTTCGTACGCTTATAGACACACAACAACCTGGGAAATAATAAACTCCATCCCGAGAGAGAGATCCTCCATCTCTTCACAATCCATAGCCTCAAAAATCATCATAAATTCTGATTTTTTTCCCTCCAACATATAATTGTTTAGTAAGTGATGCATGGCGCTGTTGGATGTTCGCTCCAATGGTTGTACGGGAACCACAGCGCGGTGCTGCCCTGCCGGAAGCACACTGCTAAGAGTTTAATCCTTAAATGAGATGGGGACGCTTAGGGGGGGGGGGTTGATGTGGAAATGGGGGCGAGTATAGGGATGCTGGGAAAGGGGTAGGTGGAGGTAGGGAGGCACTTCCCTGGAGGGGCAGTGTGGTGTATAGAGGAGGGGGAGGGGTTTGGGGGAGGAGGGGGGTGTATGGAGAAGGTATGCGTGAAGAGGGAGAAGAAAAGGGAGAACCAATCAATGACTTTATTCAAATACTTTAGGCGTCCAATTATTGTAATTCAGTTCGTTCGTTCCAACCATATGTTTGTCCGTCCGTCCGTGCGTTCGCCATTTTCTCATCTTAGTCCAGCTGACCGTACGTCCGATTGTCCCTACCTCCGTCCGTCACCCTCGCCCCCCGAGGTACAGATCCTACAACTCTGCTCTAACACTTTATGTAGCACAGACGTAAATCGGTGTATTTGTGTCTGCAGGTTAAATTAGCATTTTAAAAGCAATACAATCATCTTCTGGGGTTGATTGTTCAATAAATCACTGAACTATATGTTTAACAGATCTCTAACTCTGTCCATGTAGGACGGAAGAAAATGTATATATGCTGGTTAGCATTGCAAATGTCTGGCCACGTCTGTGGTAGAAAATAAAAACACCACCTATTTACACTTAACTACAATAAAGAGGAGAGTTTAGCATCAGGGAAAAGCGCCAAGTCATTACGACTATATAGCACTTGGAAGGGTTTCAGGATTTGGGGTGGGACGAAGGGAAGGAATAATGCCTAGCCACTTGGACGGTCGGGGATTGAACGCCGACCTGCATGAAGCGAGACCGTCGCTCTACCGTCCAGCCCGCTAGAGAGTAACTAAAGCTACTGAAAAATAAAAGTCATTTTATCTGCCTACGACATCGAAGTTAAATTCATTTATTATGCAACCCATATTCCCATCCTGTGACTGGTAGTGACCCCATACCCATCCTGTAGGTGGTAGTGGACCCCATACCCATCCTGTAGGTGGTAGTGACCCCATACCCATCCTGTAGGTGGTAGTAGACCCCATACCCATCCTGTGGCATGGCGTCCACTACCGTAACAGCTTAGTTTATAGCCCACTACAGCTTAGATTAGAGCCACTCGTAGCTTAGGAGGTTACACCCCATCACAGCTTACATTACAACTTATCACAGCTAAGATTAGAGCCCCTTAAAGCTTATATTAAGGCCAGACTTAGAGCACTCTACCACCCTCACAAGCTTGACCCCTCACATCCATGCCTGCACCACAAGCTTTAAACGACACCCTCACCACTACCACCACTCAAGTTGCTATTACATGCACTAGTAGCATGAGGGGGGGGGGGGTCTGGCACTAGTAGCATGAGGAGGGGTCTGGCACTAGTAGCATGAGGAGGGGTCTGGCACTAGTAGCATGAGGAGGGGGTCTGGCACTAGTAGCATGAGGAGGGGGTCTGGCACTAGTAGCATGAGGGGGGGGTCTGGCACTAGTAGCATGAGGGGGGGTCTGGCACTAGTAGCATGACGAGGGGGTCTGGCACTAGTAGCATGAGGGGGGGGTCTGGCACTAGTAGCATGAGGGGGGGTCTGGCACTAGTAGCATGAGGAGGGGTCTGGCACTAGTAGCACTCACTAGTACTCACAGTACTGTGGCGCAGATCAACACACGTTAACCTCTACACTACAGCAGCTGTTCTTCTCTCGATCACCGTTGGAGAGTTTCTATAGCAGTTTATCTCTCACTATAGTTCTCTGTTGTTTATAGTAACACAGAAAGGGTATCACAGTCAAATACGAGTTCCTACGGTATGTCAGTGCAGGACTATAGGCCCTTGACCCTTCAACCTTCCTACCTCAGGTCTTTAAGGTCTAACCAACTTGCAACTCGTAAAAAATATTCGACAGTTGACTTCATATGACGTATCTCCCCCCCAACACTGCTTTAGCCAGAGGAGCGGATGGAGTAAGTGTGGAATTCTTTGAAGGAAAAGTGTTGTGCATTCTGCCCAGGATAAGAGCCACAATTGGTGGGGATTTGACTACTCTCCGCCTCGTGCAAGCGTGGGAATGTTCCTGATGATACACCCCCCCCCCTCTCTCTCTCTCACCCTCACCCACCCACACTCACTCACTCACTCACTCACTCACTCACTCACTCACTCACTCACTCACTCACTCACTCACTCACTCACTCACTCACTCACTCTCTCTCTCTCTCTCTCTCTCTCTCTCTCTCTCTCTCTCTCTCTCTCTCTCTCCTTGTAACTAGTGCGTGGGAACGTGATTTTATCAAGGCGTGAATGTTTACTTCAGAGCGGTGTGTGGGAGTACATGGCTGGTACTCTCACTGGTGTGTGGGAGTACATGGCTGGTACTCTCACTGGTGTGTGTGGGAGTACATGGCTGGTACTCTCACTGGTGTGTGGGAGTACATGGCTGGTACTCTCACTGGTGTGTGTGGGAGTACATGGCTGGTACTCTCACTGGTGTGTGTGGGAGTACATGGCTGGTACTCTCACTGGTGTGTGGGAGTACATGGCTGGTACTCTCACTGGTGTGTGTGGGAGTACATGGCTGGTACTCTCACTGGTGTGTGTGGGAGTACATGGCTGGTACTCTCACTGGTGTGTGGGAGTACATGGCTGGTACTCTCACTGGTGTGTGGGAGTACATGGCTGGTACTCTCACTGGTGTGTGGGAGTACATGGCTGGTACTCTCACTGGTGTGTGTGGGAGTACATGGCTGGTACTCTCACTGGTGTGTGGGAGTACATGGCTGGTACTCTCACTGGTGTGTGTGGGAGTACATGGCTGGTACTCTCACTGGTGTGTGTGGGAGTACATGGCTGGTACTCTCACTGGTGTGTGGGAGTACATGGCTGGTACTCTCACTGGTGTGTGGGAGTACATGGCTGGTACTCTCACTGGTGTGTGGGAGTACATGGCTGGTACTCTCACTGGTGTGTGTGGGAGTACATGGCTGGTACTCTCACTGGTGTGTGGGAGTACATGGCTGGTACTCTCACTAGTGTGTGTGGGAGTACATGGCTGGTACTCTCACCTGTGTGTGGGAGTACATGGCTGGTACTCTCACTGGTGTGTGGGAGTACATGGCTGGTACTCTCACCTGTGTGCGTGAGAGCACGTGGCTGGTACTCTGAGGAGTGCGTTACACCAAGTAGACACAGCACCAGACCCTGTACGGCACTACTAGCATGCGTCTCCAGTTCGTCAAACATAGCTGTGATCTCAGAGTAAATATATCCGGCTAGGCAACAGGCCCTCGATCGTGGCTCTCTCTGCACTCTGAGGGACTTAAATTGCACCACAATGCATGCAGCGCTTCAAGATCGCAGATAAAACACAGCGAGTCTTAATGAGTAAATGTTTACTAACACTATGTAACATTGCTGATGCGCCTGTTCACCTAGCAGTAAAATAGGTACCTGGGAGTTAGAAAGCTGCTACGGGCTGCTTCCTGGGGGTGTGTAACAAAAAGGAGGCATGGTCGAGGGTCTGGTGGAGGACCGGGCCACGGGGGACGCTAAGCCCCGAAATCATCTCAAGATAACCTCAAGAAGAAGATAGCCTAATCACTATCATTGCACTGCAAGTCCTCCCTGCTGCTCAACAGCTCGTGCAACACGCCAAGTGATATTTAAAGAATAAAGCAAAGTCTCTCTCTACATGTCAAGTCTATTCAAATATTTACATGCCGTTAGTCGCGACCAAACTCACTTGGTTTACCGCTGCTGCCACCAGCCAGTCGCATGTTGTGTACAGCACTTATAGCAGGCGGACAGGGGGTGGTAGGGGGTGGTAGGGGGTGGTGGCGCTGGTGGGGGGTGGTGGCGCTGGTGGGGGGTGACGGCGCTGGTGGGGGGTGGTGGCGCTGGTGGGGGGTGGTGGCGCTGGTGGGGGGTGGTGGCGCTGGTGGGGGGTGGCGGCACTGGTGGGGGGTGGCGGCACTGGTGGGGGGTGGTGGCGCTGGTGGGGGGTGGTGGCGCTGGTGGGGGGTGGCGGCACTGGTGGGGGGTGGTGGCGCTGGTAGGGGGTGGCGACGCTGGTAGGGGGGTGGCGGGGCTGGTAGGGTGGTGGTGGTGGTGGTGGAACTTACCTATCATTAAATCCCGGAGTCTACGGGAAAAGAGTAAGATATGGTTCCTTAAACCTATCCTCATAGCTTGGCCCTCTTGACTCTGGCACTGGTGGTGGTAGTGGTCGTGGTGGTGGTAGTGGAAGTCGTTGTAGTAGTGGTAATTGTAGTTTTGGTGGTAGATGATGCAGGTGACGGAGAGGGGGTGATGGAGGGGGGGAGTGGAGGTGATGGAGGGGGGGAGTGGAGGTGATGGAGGGGGGGAGTGGAGGTGATTAGTGGGGGGGGAGTGGAGGTAATGGGGGGGGTGAAATGCATGTGCAACCCGTCCTCGACTCAAGTCCATTACATCCAGCGGTCGACCCCACAGACACATTCATAAATTTTAACATGCTGTTCATTCAAAACGGAAATTTTTCTCAAATATAGATTAATATTATAATATATTAGCATATTGTGCATATATAGGCATAGGTTAGGTTAGGTGTTTAGGTTCTGTTGGCGATTATTTGTATTTGTAGTACGTGGGTGAAGCATTTACAGCGTTGTGGTTCGAACAAAATTCGTCAGTGAAGCACTTGTTCCGGAAGTGTTCGAACCCCGTCAGTTGTAAGTCGTATGTAAACCGTTTTTCATTCGTAAACAGGGGGGGGGGGGTTTGGCGGGTGGATGGAATCACTTTTGGGTCTTTGTTTGGAAGACGGGCTGACATGTGGGAGACTGCAGGGTCGAGCGTCAGCTCGAAACCCCGCTTCCTGGACAGTTTATAGCTGATATTTGCATTTAAAATTGTATACCGAGTTCGCGTCCAAACTTCTTCGTCTAACCCCTTCCACGTATTGACATCTATAACACCGAAGAAGTTCTTTCTACCGTCCGACTCATTCGTGTCCAGCTTCCATCTATGCTCTACGTGCTTTGAACCTTGCGTTTTTTTTCCATTTGGCCATGTTCCTCATAATCTTTCAAGTCGTTAACATGTTCCCCCCAATATTCCTCCTCACCTCCAGTTAGGTGAAGTCCAATTCCCACTTTATTTCCCCCGTAACTCTGCTCCCACAGCTCACGAACGAGATTTGTTGTCCATCTATTGGACAATTTCTAGGTTTGTTTTCATCATTTTCTGATAGTGAATCCATGCCGGGGCTGCATACGTAAGAGGGAGTCGCTCAAAGGCTTTGAAAGCTTTCTTGTGCAAGTTCCTGAAGGTTATATGGATGTTGGACAGTGTGACATACATTATTGGAAGTGTCAGAACATTTCATAGTGTAGTATATATGTATTCAACATACGCAAGACACCTCTCCATAGCTGAGGGGTCAGTGCGTATATATATAGTACTTACGCACAGTCTCCTTTCACAGTTAAGGATCAGTATGCATGCCCACTGTGTACCCACAGTCCCCCCCCCAACCACATTTAAGGGTCAGTACGCATGCATAGTCCCCTCCCTCCCCCCCTCTACAGCTAAGGGTCAGTCTACATGTATACTACACATGCACAGTCCCCTCCCTCCCCCCCCTCTACAGCTAAGGGTCAGTCTACATGTATACTACACATGCACAGTCCCCTCCCTCCCCCCCCTCTACAGCTAAGGGTCAGTCTACATGCACAGTTTCCCATCACAGCTAAGAGCCGGTGCGCCTGCACGCTACATACGCACAGTCTCCCTCTCCTGGGCCGCTGGTCAGTTGGCACCACATACCAAAATATAGTAGAAAAAAATTAAACAAAAAGTTATAATTACAATATAATTTTAATTTTTTTTTACTCTCAATCTGGAAAACTATTTCATTTTGTGTTTATCAAATTGTTTACAGTCCCAATACATACATACATACATACATACATACATACATACATACATACATACATACATACATACATACAATACATTACATACATAACATACATATACTAAATGTTAAACATAGGAGACATGTCTAAAAGATAGGCATGTCTGTCCTCCCGTGTAGGAATACATGGTGCTATAGTATGTATACACGTATAAAATGAGCAATACATGATACATATCAAGGAGGCAGTATGCATTGGGCAAAATAATTAAGTGCAGCGTTGTACACAGGCGTGGTACACGTGTGTGCAACATTCAACAGTGCCACCAGTCAACAGTGCCACCAGTCAACGGCACCACCAGTCAACAGTGCCACCAGTCAACGGCACCACCAGTCAACAGTGCCACCAGTCAACGGCACCACCAGTCAACAGTGCCACCAGTCAACGGCACCACCAGTCAACAGTGCCACCAGTCAACGGCACCACCAGTCAACAGTGCCACCAGTCAACGGCACCACCAGTCTACAGTGCCACTAGTCTACAGTGCCACCAGTCAACAGTGCCACCAATCAACAGTGCCACCAATCAACAGTGCCACCAGTCAACGGCACCACCAGTCTACAGTGCCACCAGTCTACAGTGCCACCAGTCAACAGTGCCACCAGTCAACAGTGCCACCAGTCAACGGCACCACAAGTGTACAGTGCCACCAGTCAACAGTGCCACCAGTCAACGGCACCACCAGTTAACGGCACCACCAGTCTACAGTGCCACCAGTCTACAGTGCCACCAGTCAACAGTGCCACCAGTCAACAGTGCCACCAGTCAACAGTGCCACCAATCAACAGTGCCACCAGTCAACGGCACCACCAGTCAACAGTGCCACCAGTCTACAGTGCCACCAGTCAACAGTGCCACCAGTCAACAGTGCCACCAGTCAACGGCACCACAAGTGTACAGTGCCACCAGTCAACAGTGCCACCAGTCAACAGTGCCACCAGTTAACGGCACCACCAGTCTACAGTGCCACCAGTCAACGGCACCACCAGTCTACAGTGCCACCAGTCAACGGCACCACCAGTCTACAGTGCCACCAGTCTACAGTGCCACCCAGGGGGCCCCTGCGCCCAAGCAGGACTGATGAATGTGCAACAAATATATCTCTGGCACTCTGGATATAGGGAGGAGGAAGGGGGGGAGGGGAGGGAGGCTATTGGATAAAGAATATGTTAATGGGTTAGATTTTGTTAAGAAGTGACATGCATTAAGAGGCCTTTATTATCGAAAGTTGAGAGATTTAGTAGGACTTTAGTGGAGGGTGGTGCAGTGCGGCGCCTCGGGCAGAGATGGCAAGGCATTGTTCCTCCCTGCAATAAATCTTGCAACTTGCTCGATGAATTTCCTTTGAAGTATACTTATGAGAAGGTCGGCATTGTTGCGTCTCCGGACGGACCTTTTTGTGTGTGTGTGCCTCGGCTTTATGCTCTATTCGTTCCCTGTAAACATTTATTGATCTGAAACATAGTTTTGAGCAATATTGGGAGGCGTTACTTCAGACAGCTGAAGGATATCAAATGGGTTAAGGAAGACATGATGGAAATGAATTCGTTTTCCCTACGTAGTCGACAGTACAGCAAGTGTGTGTGTGTGGGGGGGGGGGGGGGGGTGTACAAAAGATTTTGAAATGATGTAATTAGCGTGATAGGAGCTGTGGGAGCGGAGAGGAGCGTGGCGTGTGACTGGTAGGCCTGTCAGACCAACTTTCTCACTCACACAACACCAGCGCGGAGTTCACGCGTCCAGACCACCAACTCTCTCAGCTCTGCCACACCTCGCTGCTCAGAATAATTCCCACCGATTACTTACAACTTCATATACATGCACGACTCTCCGTTATTAAACGCGTGTGAGAAGAAGGTAGTTTATACTTCAAGTGAGATTCCTTTTAGCTGTTTTTCTTGGATGGAAAAATCTTTTTCTGGGGAGAGTTGCAATGTGCAGTAGTTGGCCCCGCCCCGCCCAGAGCGCTCATTGGTTCAGCACCCCCACGACCCGCCAACCAGAGGCCGCCCCGCCACCGGACACTGATCAACCTTGCCGCCTTTTGCCGTCAACTTATTTTCACGTTTCAGTTTGTAATGTATTACGTTTCAAGTTTGTAGTTGTCATTTGCATTCTATAGGCCACAGGATGAGTTTCGCTACAAAATTACTGAGAAATATGAAAGTAGAGCGGCGGCGGCAAGGGTGTTTGAAGTGATTGTCGGGTGAGGACCAATGGGTGTCCGGGGCGGGCGGGGTCGCGGCCCCGTGGCCTGGTGGCCCGCCCCCTGCCCCGCGCGGCCCGTCCCCGCCCTCCGCCCGGCGGGCCGCAGCACCGCTCGCCCAGTGTACACAGCACAGTGCTCCACGCAGGGTGTGTGACGCGCGCCCCCAACCCTTCAGTGTTAGCCTGCCTCACAGGTCACCCCGCTACCGCTCTTCTGGATACGTGGCCCCGCTGCTCCCCCTTCACACATTGCTCCGCTGTATCAGGATAATACCAACGTGTCCATCCCCCCCTCCCCCAAGTGCCACAGTGGATTATAGTGTGCCAGTGATCATGCCGAACTGGCGGTGCCCAGGAGAGTAAAGTTTGTAACTTGCGAGTTCTCCACCCCTGCCGGAGGTGGTTGTCAATGTTTGTGCCGGAACAGTGCCACGAGAAGATGGCTCTTGTAGTGCCCCCGGGGTCCACGTGGCGAGATCCGCCAGTGTCCCTGCCACCCACCACGGGGGAGGACGTCACCCGAGAGTTGGGTGCCAGCGTCACCCCTCAGCCCGCCGCCCCACAGACGCCCACGCCCAACTCGACGGCGGGCAGCGCGCCCTCGTCGGCGCCCAGCCCCACAGGCGACGACAAGAACGCCCAAAACATGACGTGTGTGGTGTGCAGTGACAAGAGCTCAGGGAAACACTATGGCCAGTTCACCTGTGAAGGTACGCACCACCCACGCACTGCGGCCCGCCCACGCCCCGAGGCCCTCGTCGCCCGGGTCGCCCCGCGCGGCAAGGTCTCACTTGTGCCCGCGGGCCACCGTGACCCAAGGTCACGGGGCCACCGTTACCTGGGGTCACTGTGGCCCGCCATGTTCAGTGTCACACATGTGTCCAGCGCGACATGTCTTGACACCATATTATTTGGACCACTTTGCTTTGCGATAAATGAATAAATATTATTGAAATCTAATCCCCTGACTGGTGGGGCGAGTGTCACAGCCTGCAGACTCTCCTCCACCAGTGTAGAGGCTCCCCACGAGAGTGGGTGGCCCGCCCCCTGAACCCTACTAACCTGCGACCCTCCCCCGCAGGCTGCAAGAGCTTCTTCAAGCGGTCGGTGCGGCGGAACCTGCAGTACTCCTGCCGCGGGAACCGCAACTGTCCGATCGACCAGCACCACCGCAACCAGTGCCAGTACTGCCGACTCAAGAAGTGCTTCAAGGTCGGAATGAGGAGAGAAGGTGAGTGTGACCCGCTATTTTAACATGCGTTAACATGCCTCACCATCGCACATTTTCACGCGTAGTGTCACGCTTCGTGCGCGCGGTGTATGTCGTAACTTAAGTGTCGTAAATACTGGCATGGCGATGCCTGGTTAAGTGCCCCGCGTACCTGGCATGATATTGACATGACAGGTGAAGTACCTAGAAAAAACAGTGCCTAGTGAAGTGCTACTTTTACCCTGGCATGACAGTGACAGGCATGACGGTGACGTGAAAGATGACGAGAGGTGATTTATCAGGAAAGGCAGTGACTTATGACATGCCACACGTATCAAGAAGCCACACGTCTTACTCTAATGCCACACACACATCAAGCACATGTCAAGATTGTCAAGCACGCATCCTGTCATTCATTAATAACCTTAAGTGAAAAATTATGCTAAACTATTTAAGCTATTACTCCAAGCAATTAATTTCCTTAAAAAAAAAAATAGATCGTGCATTACTCGAACGAGAAGTGCTTCGACGATCGTCAAACCTCTATTAACAGCACCATACTAGAATACAACCCATCCCAACCACAGGAAATACATACGCTAAACACGAAGTATGATACGCACGTGGCATATGAAATTGCAGTAGTAAGACGATCACGTGCGAGGCCGACATTATCTCGGCGTGAAAGGGAAAACTACAGTGCCACCCCCGCTAATTTAAGGAAGACAAAAAGCTAAGCTGACCTATCAGTAGTTGTATCAGGCGCTAAGTACTGGTGACGGGCTGCCCGCGGGACCAACCTTACACGGTGAGGCCACTCACACCAGTTTAGTGGATTCTCCTCTTTAATAAATATGATAAAGTACGTCATCGCGCCCGCACCTCCGACCATTAAGTCTTCGGCAAAAACTGGGCCCCTGGCATAGACTTGGCCGTGTTGTCTTGAGCACGGGACTGTCTTAAAGTTTGGCGGTCGGTTCACCACTGTATTGTAGTCTGCCGTGGCTAATTTAAGTACAAATTGTGTCTGTGCAATAACGAGGAAGGTATATGAGTAGACATCGTCTATAATAAGCAATGCATTGTAAAGTTAGATTAACATCGACTGTGTAAATGTTAATTTTCTAGTTTAATAAGCTGTTCACTTGAGACAATTGAGCAGGTCCCAGCTGTGTCTGGGTACAAGTGATAGGATGAACAACCCAGCGAGTTTTCTTCCTATTGGGTGGTGTTGTACATGCTGCTATGGCGGTATTCCCCAATACTGGTCCTATGGAGATATGTTAACTCACAGGATAAGCGACGCTGTCAAATAAACTGGCCCTTCGGGAGGGTAGAAATAGCCTAAGCTTCTCTATCCTTCTGAGATGTATTTTATTGCCTCAATAAACGTACTTGAACTTGAACTGGGCCTTCGGGCAAAAACAAAAAAATTATATATATCGACTGTGGAACTATATATATTTGTGGTGAATATTTGTGTATATTTTTTAAACTTTCATTGCTGTAAGCAATATATATATATATGGAGTTATCTCTAGACCTGCCGTGCATGCGTCATGCGTGCGTGTTTTCGTTCACGTGTAAGCAACGAACTGCCATTAACTTGCAGTATGCGTGACACTCCAACGCGCAGAAAAAGTCGTCAATCAGGTGAGGAGGATACCGGGACAAGAGGCGGCTTGGCCAGCGAGGGAGGAGGAGGACGGAATACTCCATGTTCACGGCTCCTGACTCGTCACAACATCATTTGAGTTTCCCACCTAGCGACACGCATCGCTGTCTCATGGACCTTATTAATTACTTGCTTCCATTAATGGAGGCAGAAACTGTGAGAGAGAGATTGGATATGAAGATTGGTGAGGATTTATCACGGCAGGCGCCCACGGGCGAGGTTTACCCCCAACCTACAGACAGCTCCTCAAATTAGCCAGTCGTGACAAATTGGGCGATTGAGTGTAGCCGGCGTTGTGAAGGGGGAAGGAACGGCACATGTCACTAATATTTAGGACCCGTGTTTGTAGTGCTTGGACGCAGGAGAATGGTGAAGTGTGGTGGAGAGGGTTGAGGTCCGCCAACCAGCACTGTTCTCCCTCATAAATCAACCACTTTGCATCCCATCCACGTTGTCCGACGGTTGATGGGGGGGGAGAGGTGTGAGAGAGAGAGAGAGAGAGAGAGAGAGAGAGAGAGAGAGAGAGAGAGAGAGAGAGAGAGAGAGAGAGAGAGAGAAGGCACGGCGAATATTCGCCCATAAGCGACTATCAATTACAGCATCGCCTCGTCTAACACATACATCATAGGTTAACGATAATTAAGGACAGGTAGCGAGCGATCAAGGCGGCGTGGACTACGGCCGCCGCCACTAAAAGCCAGCGACCGTAAAGACGGAACCCCAGCCTCCTTCCCCCCCCCCTCCCTCCAGGCGAGTCCTCACCAACTACACTATGCTAATTTTATTGGAGGCGTTTCGTATTTGTCAGACAAGTTCGCGCCTCGCGGTGACGGCGCGAAGACCAGTCCAGTAGGCATTTATCTGTGGCTTTATATGTCATTAAACACCTGTGAATGTAAGACACGCCACCGTTTTGTTAAGTCAACTTTGGGGGGGAATAATTGATCGTGTTGATCTTGTCACTTCCAATCTTGACCAGGTTCGTGACCTATAATTGTGGTACTCTGCTGCATACATGAATGCACGTCATACAAGCTATTTATTACAGCCTGCGGTGTGTTTTTCCTCATAATATCTGATGCATTTAATGCCTAGAGGTATGCGAGCTACCAGAACAGCATTTAGTCACGCTAGAAACATCGCGGAGCGTGAGTAATGCTGCGCTAAGACTCCTCGTGTGCTGGGAGTGTGTCAGCACACGCTGAATGTTGAAGGAGGGTATTATAATTAAACTAAAATAGGCGAGCATTGCTCTTGAGTAAATAGGATGCGTACGTAAACGGCGCGATAGACTGATTAGTGTGTGCAATATGGCTTAGAATTTGAGTTATGTACACGCGAGAAAGAGAATGCGAGGTGTGTGTGTGTGTGTGTGTGTGTGTGTGTGTGTGTGTGTGTGTGTGTGTGTATGTGTGTGTGTGTGTGTGTGTGTGTGTGTGTGTGTGTGTGTGTGTGTGTGTGTGTGTATGTGTGTGTATGTGTGTGTATGTGTGTGTATGTGTGTGTGTGTGTGTGTGTGTGTGTGTGTGTGTGTGTGTGTATGTGTATGTGTATGTGTATGTGTGTGTGTGTGTGTGTGTGTGTAAACTAGCACCTTTACAAGGGAGCACAGCTCACACTTGACAGGAGCGCCGCTCACAATGCTCAACTAACACGCTAACACAAAACAGTGAAATGCGCGGGAAAGTTTACCCAAACAAGCGAGGACGGGGAGAAAAAAAACCCACCCAGAAAGGCGCGAAAATTGTCAATGACATAAAATAAGACAGTAACTGATGCGCGCACACACAAAACCTCTCCAGCGTAACGATACTAATGTTAGGTTACCGAGCAAAATATAGCATTGAACAGAGCGGACATTAAAGAAGGCAATGAAGAGGGGGCGGGAATCGACCCAAACACGCGAGAACTAATAATTGATAATACCAAGCAACCACACGAGAGAAAAAAACACCACACCAACCACGCAAGCCACACAATAGCACCAACCACGTGGGTGCTAACTGCTGTTAACAGGTTATAATGGCAGTGTCAGTGGACGATAATGGGGGTAGTTGCAGTGGGCGATAATGGTGGTAGTTGTAGTGGGTGATAATGGTGGTAGTTGCAGTGGGCGATAATGGTGGTAGTTGCAGTGGGTGATAATGGTGGTAGTTGCAGTGGGCGATAATGGTGGTAGTTGCAGTGGGTGATAATGGTGGTAGTTGCAGTGGGCGATAATGGTGGTAGTTGCAGTGGGCGATAATGGTGGTAGTTGCAGTGGGTGATAATGGTGGTAGTTGCAGTGGGCGATAATGGTGGTAATGTTAATGCGCTCATTATGCAGTGATGATGGTGTACCGGCGGTACACCATCATTTGAATAGGTTGGTGAATGGTGAGTGGCGCTGAGCTGGTGGGGGATGGGGAACGAGTGAGGGGAGTGAGGGGAAGGGGAACAGAAGTGAGTATAACCTATCATACCTGAGCGCCAGAGCCCTTACGGGCTATTCATGCCCGTGCCACCTCTTGGGTGGCTTAATCTTCATCAATCAATCAATCAATCGCCAGAGCCTATAACCATTCATTTCTACGACTCGCTGGAGCTTGTAAACTGCTGATGTATGTATAAATGTGTTACGTTATTATTTGTTAAGAGTTAGAGGTGGTGATGGTGGCGATTTTGGTGGTGGGGGTGATTACGGGCAGGATGACGGAAGGTTTGCTGTCATGTTTCAGGACTGGCGAGAGGAGTGGAGCTGGTACCAGTGGGAGTAGGCTAGCCAGGAGGATGAAGGATCTGGAATGGCTAAACTTTTTTTTTATGTGTGTGATTCCTGATAATTTAACCACTTAAAACCTGACAAGAGACCATGTTGTTTCGCATTGTTTGTTGTACATGTTTAAATATAAAGCAACTGGCTGTGATAAAAAATTATTTACAGTTAAGTTTGCAAAAAAATAAAAAATAAAGTGAAAGAGCAAATTATCAACTTTCGTAATCTATAGTCTCACAAACCATGAATTCCAAGGAAGTATCTGTCAATACACCCACTTGCTCAGACTGGGACCAGCTTCACAAAGCTGTGTAAAGGTGCTCATAATTTATTGTCAACGGGATAATTTGTTGCTCGCTAGTGCAGACTAACGGTCTTAACTGTATTAAATGTGTCATATTGCATAAAAAAAACTGCCTTTAGCTGCAGGCAAAAATTATCAGCGGAGTTATCAGCTGTCTTCTGCATGAAAACGGCTTCAGCCACAAATATAAAAGCCTTCAGCTGCATAAACAATGGCCTTCAGCCGCTTAAATAATTGCCCTAAAGCTGCCGTTGCCCTTTAATAAAGTTGTGGCTCTTTTCAGAAAAAAATAATGGGCAGCACCTTCTTCTCATCAGCAACTCAAACTTCCCCCATGGCAGGCTTCCGACCGAGCAAGGCAAGTGGTCTCTGGTCTCTTTAAGTGGTCTCTTGAAGGGGGATTTCAAAAGGGGAGAAATAGGTAGCAGTGCAGCCCTTCCTCCGCGAGTTCATAGTGTGTATATCCCATGTGGTGCAGTCACCATCAGCAGCACCATCAACCTCTCGTTATCAACTCTTGCGCTCCGCCTCCCCCCCTCTTCTTCCGGGCACCAAGTTCCGTCGCTCGTGACTCGTGCTCCGAGCCCGGCGAGCCTCAACTCGTAGCCCTTGCACTTGCCCGTGTTGGTAAAGCGTTAAGAGTTCGTTCTGTTTAGTTATCGCTTATGAGTCGGATTACGTGTGTGTGTGTAATGATACCAGTCCGAGTTTACATTGGTGTTATCCGAGCACAGGAATCCCGTAATTCTGGACCGAGTCTTGCAATCAGCAAGAAATTTGTAGTATATCCGACCGAGAGTAACAATGATCACTGGACAACGTAAGTCCGACTATCTTGACCAATGACAGAGTAAGCATGATGTATTAAGAGTGTGAAGTGCATTTGATATATATATATATATATATATATATATATATATATATATATATATATATATATATATATATATATATATATATATATTTATTTATTTATTTTCTAGGTTTCCCGGCTAATTGTGTTTATTTACTGTAAATGTTTCACGTATTAGACCAAGCAATGTATTTGTACAGAGATTTATTTTTCAATATGCCAATGTATATGTATGTTCATGTAGTGTTATGCATCTTGTTGTGGTTGTAGGGGTTGATCTTCAACTCTTTGGTCCCGCCTCCCAACCTTCAATCGACTAGTGTGTGTGTGTGTGTGTGTGTGAGAGAGAGAGAGAGAGAGAGAGAGAGAGAGAGAGAGAGAGAGAGAGAGAGAGAGAGAGAGTAGCTTTTTTGGGGGTGCACTGTTTACTACACCTACCTGTGTACAACTGTACACAGATGTAAACATACAGGTGTAAGCAAACTGTTCATACATTAGTCGTATAACACCCACGCCAAATACGCTAGTCGGTTGTCTGCCATGTCAATTCCTCTGTGAATTGTGTATCTTGTGATAATGTCTTCCGTAATTTCTTTGTATGTGCCTGACACGTTTGATTCCTTTCGGCTTTCTTTGCAACTCATGCCTTGTATCTCTAGTACTAGACTCTGTCCAGGTGTACTGGTCTGATGTAAGCTGATATTTAGCCATACATAGAGCCTTCTCATAATGACTTTGACTGTAAATTGACTGTGTGCGTGAGCGAGCAAGCGCGTATATGTACTCACCTAGTTGTGCTTGCGCTGGTTGAACTTTGGCTCTTTGGTCCCGCTTCTCAACTGTCAATCTACTGGTGTACAGATTCATGAGCTTCTCAAGCTTTTATCATATCTACATTTGAAACTGTGTATGGAGTCAGCCTCCATCACATCACTGCCTAATGCATTCCATTTACTAACTACTCTGACACTGAAAAAGTTCTTTCTAATGACTCTATAGCTCATTTGGGTACTCAGCTTCCACCTGTGTCCCCTTGTGAGTGTACCACCCATGTTAAATAATCCATCCTTGTCTAATCTGTCAATTCCCCTGAGAAATTTTGTATATGGTGATCATGTTTCCCCAAGCTCTTCTGTCTTCCATGGACGTGAGGTGCAGTTCACGCAGCCTTTCCTCATAACTCATGCCTCTTAGTTCTAGGGACTAGCTATGCGCGCGCGCATAATGTGTTACTCTTTGACATAGTGTGCTCTTTGACACTGTTACTCTTGACATAGTGTGTGCGCGCGCACACGCACGCACGCGCACACACACGGGCGCACACACACGGGCGCACACACACACACACACACACACACACACACACACACACACACACAGAGTGTGTGTGTGTGTGTGTGTGTGTGTGTGTGTGTGTGTGTGTGTGTGTGTGTGTGTGTGTGTGTGTGTGTGTGTAATTATTATCTATTTAATGTTTCCAATTTGTAGTTGCAAAACCAGTACTGTTCTGGTTCTGTACCGGTTTCTTTGAATATTTACAATTTGCAGAAGTTGTCGGATGGACAACTTCAGTTCATGTCAATCGTTTATCTATCTTCAGTCCATCCTCCAGTTGAGGTAGTACTCATAGTACCAATGACGACTATCATACATATATTGACGTAAAAGGCAATTTGAATGTAGATAAAAGTAGCTAGTGAATTTGGACAAACCCGACAAGGTGTTGTATTTATGTTGCCAAGGATATCTAAACTAGCCTAACCTAACCTTCCTAGGTCTAATATACGCCACCTGAAGCTTAATATAGTACGTATATGTGCTATAGGAATAGCACATATACGTATACGAATAGCGCATATAAATAGCACATATGCCTAGGAATATTTAAGTTTGTTTTTTTTTAGCTTTATTTTGTTTACTCTTATAAAGTGAATAGTACCAAATTCTACTATCTAATTGGCCTTTTACGTCAATATATGTACGATGGTGCACATAGTCAAATAAGTACTATCTAAGCAGGAGGATGGGTTGCTATATTAGATAAAATTATTCTTTTTAGCCACTTTTTCTGTAGCTCACAACTGTGGCCTGTTTTTCTTGTCTAAAACACCCGCTTTGTTTTCCTTTATCCAGTTACATAAACAAACTTGCACGTGGGTCCAGTACCGTTTTTTGTGGGGGTGTCAGTTTGGCCATATTATTAAAAGCCTTGAACATTTCTTCAAAAATTTGCATCTCCGCGTTCATGGGAATTAACTCATTTTGTTGAAAACCTTCGGATTCGACCTTTTGTATTTTACTCGCCTGCCTCCTCCTCTATAAGGTGCAGTCAGCATAACATGTTTTGTACAGCTCTTATCTTGTTTAGCTCTGGCATATGCTGAAACTTATTTATTTTTGGCGTTTATCCACGTACGTAAACGTTTACCACTATTGTGAAGGCCTGGAACTTGTTTTGTACTTTTTGTTTTTTTTTGAAGGTGAAGTATTACTTACAATAAGTAAGTACTTTTCTTTTAGTTGTAAACTCTGCTGGTAAAATTCCCCCCTTGTGTTACTGGCTTTGCAAGAATGTAAAAAAAAAAAATACCAATATTATGTAATCTCAAAAACCCATTGTATCTCCTTGTACGTAAATAAATTGTTAAGCTGACTTGTGTGTGTGTGTGTGTGTGTGTGTGTGTGTGTGTGTGTGTGTGTGTGTGTGTGTGTGTGTGTGTGTGTGTGTGTGTAAATTACGAAAAATAAACACGTGATTAAAATGCGACAATGTCAGACCACGGAGGAAAATTGAAACAGGAATTTCCTTAAGTACTTTCGTATATTAATACATCTTCAGAAGGACTCACTCCTTCTGAAGATGTATGTATATGTATATATATATGGTACTTGCATCCGAGTATCGTGTATGTTGAGATCAGGTCTATTTCTCCTCTTTTTTTTCTCTAACCCCATGTGCATGTGTTGGGTGCACACACAACCCGTTCTCGCACTTGCTTATGGTCAATATTGGCTTATTTAATAAGTGCATATGTGACATACTAATTGATTGTGAATATTTTAGTTTACCTTGAAAAGCTTCATAGAAAACACCGACCTCACCTAACCTTCTTAGTATGTTAGTATCTCCCTAACCTTCTTAGTATAAGCATCTTATTGCTTCTTAATTACAATTATTACTTAACCTATACCGTTGATAGGTTAAGTAATAACTGTAAATAAGAAGCAATAAGAGCCTTATCTTAACATACTAAGAAGGTTAGGTGAGGTCGGTGTTTTCAATGAAGCTTTTCAAGGTAAACTAAAATATTCACAATCAATTAGTATGTCACATATGCACTTATTAAATAAGCCAATATTGACTAAGTGCGAGAACGGGTTGGCACACACGTGGCCCCATGCGGGGCTCCGGGAGTAGAACACCTCCCAAACCCTACTCCAGTATATGTTAGGTAAACACTCATTCTTTGGTATTCTTTTGTTATACTGATCGTGTGTCTGAGGAAGTAAAATTCATCTCTCCAGACCTGCTTTACTATCGAAAGGTACCTACTGCATCTGTATTATCATCATCTCCTCCTCTCAAGGAATTATGGTACCTGATGCTGCTGCTAAATAACAACATACTGGAGTGAACGATATGGGAGAAAATGCAGAATAGAGCCAGTGAAGAGCAGAGGTGCCATAGGCACAATCAGAGAACACTGTATAAACATTAGAGGTCCACGGTTGTTCAACATCCTCCCAGCGAGGATAAGAAATATTGCCGGAACAACCGTGGACATCTTCAAGAGGAAACTACATCGATTGTTTCCTCCAAGGAGTGCCGGACCAACCGGGCTGTGGTGGGTATGTGGACCTGCGGGCCGCTCCAAGCAACAGCCTGGTGGACCAAACTCACAAGTCAAGCCTGGCCTCGGGCCGGGCTTGGGGAGTAGAAGAACTCCCAGAACCCCATCAACCAGGTATCAACCAGGTGTTGTGTACGCCTGTGATTGGCCTCCACCCCCCCTCCGCTACTGGGTCATACTTCTTATTTATCAGTTTTGTCCAAATCCCATATTCAACTAGTCTGTGTCAGTCTGGATTGAGCTTTAACTCGTGCTTGTGTGGTGTGTGGTGTGTGTGTGTGTGTGTGTGTGTGTGTGTGTGTGTGTGTGTGTGTGTGTGTGGTGTGTGTGTGTGTGGTGTGTGTGTGGTGTGTGTGTGTGTGTGTGTGTGTGTGTGTGTGTGTGTGTGTGTGTGTGTGTGTGTGTGTGGTGTGTGTGTGTGGTGTGTGTGGTGTGTGGTGTGTGTGGTGTGTGGTGTGTGTGGTGTGTGTGGTGTGTGTGGTGTGTGTGGTGTGTGTGTGTGTGTGTGTGTGTGTGTGTGTGTGTGTGTGTGTGTGTGTGTGTGTGTGTGCGCGCGCGCGCGCGCGTGTGCGTGCGTGCGTGCGTGCGTGCGTGCGTGCGTGTACTCACTAGTTGTACTCGGCTAGCTGTGCTTGCAGGGTCGAGCATTTGCTCCTAAGCCCCCCTACTTTCGGCCATCAGTAGTTCTATGCAGTGACTCCTTTTCACTAGTTTTTCTCATCATATTTACATTTGAAATTGAGAATCGAAATGTCTTCGACAACTTCATTGTTTAGTCCTTTTCCCCTCATTTACGACTCTTAGACTGAAAACAGCTTTTCTTGAATATGTAAGTTCAACGCAGGTTTATTTTAAATACCTTTCTTATGAAGTTTAAAAAACAGCATCAATAATCTGGAAGCGAGAACTTAGGCGTGGTAAAGTTGCATTTCTCACTACCACAGACGTGGCCTTACATGTATACAGTGCTAACCAGCGTGTATACATCATCTTCAATCCTCAATGGACGGTGTCGCTCGATTGATGGATGAAGATTAAACCACTCAAGTGGCGGCACGGACATGAGTAACCCATAAGACTGTGTTACAGTTGTTGTTGTTGTCGTTGTTATAGATTCAGCTACTCGGAACAAGTTCCAAGTAGCACGGGCTATGGTGAGCCCGTAACTTACCTGGCACAGGAACGGGGCTGTGTTTGTTACAGATTAGGTCTCCAACATATAGTTCAATCTGTTATCGAAGCCAAGAGTGCTGTGTGATGTGGTGTGATGAGTGTGGTGGTTGTTGTTGAATATTAAGCCACCACAAGAAGTGGCACGGGCATGAATAGCCCGTAGGTGGTAGATTGTTGGAGTGAATGTGGAATTTGGTCGTGTAAACATCTTGAAGTGTCTCACGGTGTGGCAGTCAAGGAATAGGGCGTCCTGGGAGTGTGGAATACTGTGGTTGTGTTGGGAGCCGTCCAGGAGAGGCGGCCGGACTGTGGTCCAGCACGGGAGCGGAGAGTCAAAGAGTTTAAAGGTGATCAAGTAAAGTACATCCCGGCTACAAGACTGACTGGCAAGGGAAGGGAACTATCAGGGGGGGAAAGCGCCAAGCCATTACGACTATACAGCACTGGGAAGCAGGTCAGGATAAGGCTTTGGGATGGTACGGGGGAGGGAAGGAATTTTGTCCAACCACTTGGGCGGTCGGGGAATTGAACGCCGACCTGCATGAAGCAAGACCGACGCTCTACCGTCCAGCCCAAGTGGTTGAAGACTGACTAGGAGGACAGGAAGATTTTCTTCCAGTCCTTTTTAAAAGTACCGTAGCTTATCCGCATGTCTTTATTTAAGCCTACTTACTTATCTTGAAAAAGACAGGATTTTGGCGTCACCTGCGCGGTATAGTCTTCTTTTAAGGTGGTTCCTTTGCTGATGAGTACTCGGTACAGTCCAGTCTGTATTGACTGATGCTGGAACCTGGGGGCTAATGTTCATTTGGTCCGCCACATTATTCTACTGTTGTGTTGATCTTAATCTGGCAAACAGATGTATAGCCAAGTAGCAGTGTGTGTGTGTGTGTGTGTGTGTGTGTGTGTGTGTGTGTGTGTGTGTGTGTGTGTGTGTGTGTGTGTGTGTGTGTGTGTATTGTTCTTCAGCCACGGTGTACTGTGTACCGAAGGCGGACAGGCACCCTATACTCGGTAACATCTCCTAGGAGACCAGGTCCAGCAACTTGGTGGACCACTCTCTCACAAGTCAAGCCTGGCCTCGGGCCGGGCTTGAGAAGTAGAGTAGAACAACTCCCAGAACCCCATCAACCAGGCAGTTGATGGGGAGGCCCGAGGCTGTGTTCTGGTAAGGATTGTTGCTTTGTATGGAAGATAGGGGAATGGAAGAGGAGACGGGTACAAAGAGAGTAGAGGAAAGACGAGCAGATTAGAGGAAATGTTGTTGTTGTTTTAGATTCAGCTACTCACAACGAAATCTCCATGTAGCACGGGCTATGGTGATCCCGTAGAGGAACGAAGGGAGACGTGTAAGTGGTGGTTAGTGTGGTGGAGGTGCCGGCAGTAATTAGCGTCCGCAATGATTGTTTGGCGCTGTAAGGGTGTTGGAAATATCGGAATGGCGTTGGTAATGTTGTACCAACGTCGGTAATGCTCCGGTACCGTCGGCAATGCTCCATAACGTCGACAATGCTCCAGTAACGTCGGCAATGTTCCAGTAACGACGGCAATGCTCCATAACGTCGACAATGCTCCAGTAACGTCGGCAATGCTCCAGTAACGTCGGCAATGCTCCAGTAACGTCGGCAATGCTCCATAACGTCGACAATACTCCAGTAACGACGGCAATGCTCCATAACGTCGACAATGCTCCAGTAACGTCGACAATACTCCAGTAACGACGGCAATGCTCCATAACGTCGACAATGCTCCAGTAACGTCGACAATGCTCCAGTAACGTCGGCAATGCTCCAGTAACGTCGGCAATGCTCCATAACGTCGGCAATGCTCCAGTAACGTCGGCAATGCTCCAGTAACGTCGACAATGCTCCAGTAACGTCGGCAATGCTCCAGTAACGTCGACAATGCTCCAGTAACGTCGGCAATGCTCCATAACGTCGGCAATGCTCCACTAACGTCGGCAATGCTTCAGTAATTTCGGCAATGCTCCAGTAACTTCGGCAATGCTCCAGTAACATCAACTATGCTCCAGTAACATCAACTATGCTCCAGTAACATCAACTATGCTCCAGTAACATCAACAATGCTCCAGTAACGTCGGCAATGTTCCAGTAACGTCGACAATGTTCCAGTAACGTCGGCAATGTTCCAGTAACGTCGGCAATGTTCCAGTAACGTCGGCAATGTTCCAGTAACGTCGGCAATGTTCCAGTAACGTCGGCAATGTTCCAGTAACGTCGGCAATGTTCCAGTAACGTCGGCAATGTTCCAGTAACGTCGGCAATGTTCCAGTAACGTCGGCAATGCTCCAGTAACGTAGACAATGCTCCAGTAACGTCGACCATGCTCCAGTAACGTCGACCATGCTCCAGTAACGTCGGCAATGCTCTAGTAACGCAAAACAAGATATGGTAGCGTTGTGGATGGAGTCAGAAGCCACCGAGTAACATCGAAAATAACCGGATGGAATTTGGTAACAAAAGATGAAGCAATTTGTTTGCCTCTGAAATTGTTGAGTTGAGTTGAAGAAACTCAACTTCTTTGAGTTGCCTCAGGAAGGAGCTGTTAAGTTACTGAGAGGCGCTGTACCACCCGAGTCCCTTCTCCGGCCACGCGACCCAGGCAGTGCCACTTCTCCAGTGACACGACCCCCAGGCAGTGCCACTTCTCCAGTGACACGACCCCCTGGCAGTGCCACTTCTCCAGTGACACGACCCCCTGGCAGTGCCACTTCTCCAGTGACATGACCCCCTGGCAGTGCCACTTCTGCGGTCACATGACCTCCCTGGCAGTGCCACGACCCCCAGGCAGTGCCACTTCTCCAGTGACACGACCCCCTGGCAGTGCCACTTCTGCGGTCACATGACCCGGCCAGTGGCACTGGTCGGGTCCCAACGTATGCACTCTGACACAAGTGATAGTTGCTCTAATTGTATTGATTAATATATACAGGACTTACGTCCAGGAACGGAGTGTCTCAGTGAAAGGAAGGGCGTTGCTAGCAGTGCTGGACTTGATGGGGGAAGGGGAGAGTTGGTGGGAGGGGGAGGGAAGGGGGAAGAGGAGGGGAGGGGTGGGGGAAGTACTCAAAAGTCAGACTGAAGCAGACAAAAATTGAAGATAAAATCGGGGCTCCTGAAGTAGAGTGCAATTTTCATCAGGCGGAGCGCGGCGAGTGAGGCCCCCAGTGTCAACACCCACAGTAAAAGATGTCCCGGTGTTTGCCCAGCCCTCCGTCCTAGCCCACCCGTCCCACCTTATCCCAGCCCTCCGTCCTAGCCCAGGGGGCCGCCCGTCCCACCTTATCCCAGCCCTCCGTCCTTCCCCTGGGGGCCGCCCGTCCCACCTTATCCCAGCCCTCCGTCCTTCCCCAGGGGCCCGCCCGTCCCACCTTATCCCAGCCCTCCGCCCTGTCCACCCACGGGACCTCCCATTCCACCCTATCCCAATCCTTGCCCATCTTCCTCACACCCCACCGACTGCTCCCACTTCCCGATGCGTTATCGTGCGCCATGCGTAATGAATGCTATCTTGCGACTCGTACGCGCCTCCTTGTGGCAACATCATCCTCTACACGTCCACTAACCACCCCGTCCACTAACCCCCCTGTCCACTAATCACCCCGTCCACTAACCACTAACTAGAAATAAAGACGCTAGAAAGGAGACGAGATACCAAATAATATACACCTGGAAAATACTGGAGGGACTGGTCCCAAATCTACACAGTAAAATAACAACATACTGGAATGAACGATATGGAAGAAAATACAGAATAGAACCAGTGAAGAGCAGAGGTGCCATGGGCACACTCAGAGAACACTGTATAAACATCAGGTCCGCGGCTGTTCAACGTCCTCCCAGCGAGCATAAGAAATATTGCCGGAACAACCGTGGACATCTTCAAGAGAAAACTAGACTGTTTTCTAAAAGAAGTGCCGGACCAACCGGGCTGTGGTGGGTACGTGGTCCTGAGGGCCGCTCCAAGCAACAGCCTGGTGGACCAAACTCTCACAAGTCAAGCCTGGCCTCGGGCCGGGCTTGGGGAGTAGAAGAACTCTCAGAACCCCATTAACCAGGTATCAACCAGGTATACAACCCCCGTCCACTAACCACCCCGTCCACTAACCACCCCCAGTCCACTAACCACCCCCAGTCCACTAACCACCTCCCGTCCACTAACCACCCCCCGTCCACTAACCACCCCCCGTCCACTAACCACCCCCCGTCCACTAACAACCCCGTCCACTAACCACCCCCCGTCCACTAACCACCCCCGTCCACTAACCACCCCCGTCCACTAACCACCCCCCGTCCACTAACCACCCCCCGTCCACTAACCGCCCCCCGTCCACTAACCACCCCCCGTCCACTAACCACCCCCGTCCACTAACCACCCCGTCCACTAACCACCCCCCGTCCACTAACCACCCCCCGTCCACTAACCACCCCCGTCCACTAACCACCCCCGTCCACTAACCACACAATCCCCTCTCCTCGCCTCTTTACCCCTCGCTCCCTCTTACATTTCCGGTTGAAAATCAATATGACATTGGTGGACAATCTTGATCCAGCGGGACATGTGTTGCATCGCCCCCCACTGGCTCCCCCCTCGTGCTGTGGCTTCCCCTGGTGCTGTGGCGCCCCCCTCGTGCTGTGGCTTCCCCTGGTGCTGTGGCGCCCCCCTCGTGCTGTGGCTTCCCCTGGTGCTGTGGCGCCCCCCTCGTGCTGTAGCGCCCCCCTCGTGCTGTAGCGCCCCCCTCGTGCTGTGCCGCCCCCCCTCGTGCTGTGGCTCCCCCTGGTGCTGTGGCTCCCCCTGGTGCTGTGGCCCCCCCTGGTGCTGTGGGCCCCCCTCGTGCTGTGGGCCCCCCTCGTGCTGTGGCTCCCCCTTGTGCTGTGGCCCCCCCTCGTGCTGTGGCCCCCCTCGTGCTGTGGCCCCCCTCGTGCTGTGGCTCCCCCCTCGTGCTGTGGCTTCCCCTCATGCTGTGGCTCTCCCCCCTCATGCTGTGGCTCTCCCCCCTCTCGTGCTGTGCCCCCCCCCTCGTGCTGTGGGGGGCCACTTTGATTGCCAGTCGAGAGGCGGGACCAAAGAGCCAGCGCTCAACCCCCGCAAGCACAACTAGGTGACTACACACACAATGGTGACCCGGGGGGGTAAGGGGTTTACATGTAGACTGAGTCTACCAAACGAGCTCTACATACCCACCATAGCCCTCGATCATTCTGTTATAATACTGGTTTCTGCTTACAGCGCGAACTGATAGCATGTCGGGCCGCGAGATCCGTGATCGTCATATCGGTTCCCCGCGAGATATAGGATAGCATCCCCGCGAGATATAGGATAACGAGTTATATCGCCAATATCCTTAATAAATTGAATAGCATAACATTCATATGAGAATGAAGCCCCCCATAGTGAACTGTATACACGTCTAATACTGGTCAAGAAAATGGCCTAATTGCCTATTGGTACATAAACCATGATTAAAAAGAAGTAGAATTAATTATAACTTATTCCTGTAATAGCTACAATTAGGCTGTGGGTCTGCGGGTCCCTCCAAGCAACAGCCTGGTGGACCAAGCTCTCACAAGTCAAGCCGGGCCTCGGGCTCAGGCTGTGGAGCATACTGTAGGCTGTGGAGCATACTGTAGGCTGTGGAGCATACTGTAGGCTGTGGAGCATACTGTAGGCTGTGGAGCATACTGTAGGGGTCCTGGAGGTATATCCTGTCGACTCGAGGTCACAATTCTTGTATAATTATTATGCTGTATAGTTATACATACATGTATACATTATAGTATACACAGATAATTGGTATGCGAACTTGAATGGTCCCCATGCCAATATGCAACTGAAAACTCTACTATGGAAACATACATAATTGGTATGTATGAATAATTATGAGCGTTGTAAGGAACGCTCTAAACTGATTATATATATATATATATATATATATATATATATATATATATATATATATATATATATATATATATATATACACAACTTTAGAACACTTTCCCACCAGGAGACTCGAACCCTAGCCAGCACAGAAGCCTTCCAGCAACTGGCATAACAGGTACGCCTTAACCACTATATATATATATATATATATATATATATATATATATATATATATATATATATATATATATATATATATATATATATATATATATATATATATAAAATATTGCTTTAGAAAATTAAAAAATTTTGCTTTACAAAATCTTTTGCTGTATTTTATTAACTTTGCATCAGGAAACTCCTTCCTGTAAGAGTTCAATGTGAGACAAACCCTTAAGAGTATTACAGGCTGATAAGGTGTTCTGATTAGCTTGCCTAACTTTAATATTTTTTTTTACATTTTAAAACTATTTGATGCCTATGGACTGGGAGCGGAAGCTGGTATATCCTAAGCAGTTTTTTGTTTAAATCGATAAACATATTGTTGAAAAGGTGGTATGGGCGCCTGACAGCTGGGTGGACAGCGCTTCGGATTCATAGTCCTGAGGTTCTGGGTTCGATCCCCGGTGGAGGCGGAGAAAAATGGGCAAAATGTTTCTTTCACCGTGATGTCCCTGTTACCTATCAGTAAATAGGTACCTGGGAGTTAGCTGCTACGGGCTGCTTCCTGGGGGGGGGGGGTAACAAAAAAAAAGGAGGCCTGGTCGAGGACCGGGCCGCGCGGACGCTAAACCCCGAAATCATCAAGATAACCTCAAGATAACGAGATGGATTCAATCCTGTATCACCTCCACATTAAGATAACCTAAAGTTGTACAAATTACATCGAATACTTTCTCTGAATACAGAATAATTCTATGAGGATCTATGATCTATTCTATCTATGATCTATTCTATCATAGATCTAATTCTATGAGCATGGGCAGTCAGCCACTGGCTCAACAGTAATTCATTTTATATCAATTATTCCAACTTGTTTCTCAAATCTCACAACACATTTTGACGACGAAATCCCCCCCCCCCTCCCAACGAACAAAATATGATGCACTAAATCATAGTGGCTCACAAACACTCACGATTTCTATAGCGGGTCTCTTGGTTAGGTTAAATTTATGTTCGGGTGTTTAATTACACCATTTTCTGTCCGTTGGGGGCAACCCAAGAGGCTGACCTCGTTATTCAGTGACCGTAAAAGCAACAGCTTCAAACTCGTATAGTCTTAAGTCTATAATAATAATAATAATAATAATAATTTAGTTGCAAGAAGGTACAATGGGTTGGTGAGATTACTTAAGATTGGTACATTGGTACATTGTACCAATGGTACAATGTACCAATGTACTTACTTAAGATTGGTACATTCATGCGACGCCATTAACACACACACAGCGTTTGGGGCAGTATCGTAAGGTTAGTATCAGGAGAGATTGCTATGCTAGGGTAAGTTAAGAGCTGGGATACGAAGGCAGGTTTAGAGCTGGGATACGAGGGCAGGTTAAGAGCTGGGATACGAGGGCAGGTTAAGAGCTGGGATACGAGGGCAGGTTAAGAGCTGGGATACGAGGGCAGGTTAAGAGCTGGGATACGAGGACGGAGTGAGGCCAAGCCTCTCTCTTGAATAGTACATCGCATTTTAACATGAATAAATCCCCACACGCCAAAAACTAATAGACAAAAATCTTAGCGACTCACAAAATTGACGTGATGTGCCGTTTTCTATTCGTGGGTCCTCGAGTTAGGTTCGGAGGTAATTTAGTACGTCAGTTTAGTGACGTTGTTGTGAACGCTCGAGAGACCGGGCTGGCTGGTCAAGTAACGGTGTCAAGCTACTTCCACCATCGGGGATCGAACGCCGGACCTGCAAGAAAAAAAAGACACGTCGCAAAACGTTACCCAAGCTCTCAAGATTAAGGGTAATCAAGATACTCTTTTATCAAACCACTCTTGATAAAAGTTATATCACCCAACAAAATATATGTATTCGGTTGTAATGCAATCAAGCACTCTAAGGTTCACAATACTAGTTATCAGCTTATCACCTTATCACTTATAATATCTAGCGTACCATCGCAGGAAAAAATCTTCGATACGGACCTTTAGCTTTTTTTTTTTTTTTTTTTTTTTTGCAGGGATATTCCTGCGCGGGCCCTAAGCCTCTGGCTGGCCCACTAAGTGTTGCTTGTTTCTGTTTTACTTGGGCGGAGTATGAGTATTTATGACTCGTATGGTCGCTTCAGTAAGATTTTGCCCCATGTGTTTATAACAACTTCTGCTCTGTTGAATCTAAGTTGAAATCTTAATGGGGTTGTAACTGTGCACTGTGTTGGATAATGTTCCAGTGGTCTGTCGGGCATTTCTCCACAGTGCTGACATTTCCTCTCATCTTCCGGAACCTGTAAGCCTATTTCCCATGCACATGGGTATCCAAGCCTGATGCGATGTAAGTGTACTGCTGTTGCTCTACTGCTCCCTTTCATCAAACTAAGTGGTTCATAGTTGGTTGAATTTTTGTACCAACCCGCAGATCCTGGTATTGCAACTGCTGTGTTGTGGTCACTGTACATCTTTTGCATTGCTCTGTTTCTAATTACTTTCTTAATCTGTGATAGACTCTGTGGTATGTAAATGTCTACATTTCTCCTCTTAGTTGCAAGTTTTGCAGCTTCGTCTGCAATGTCATTTCCTATTATTCCCACATGACTTGGCACCCAGTTGTTAAGTACCCGTCGGCCTTGTCGTTTGAGTGTTTGCATTAATGATATGACATTTGTGAACAGATGTATGTTATCACATATGTGTTCTTGTTGCAAGGTTTCAATGGCGGTTTTCGAATCTGTTTGTATGATAACATGTTGTCGGTGTTCAGCAAGAGGGTGACGGACCTTTAGCTAAATACGGACTCCACATCGAAGCACGTATCATTCAAATGTTTATTAAATCATAGATGAGGCTAATTATAAGAGTACATTTACAATGTACAAGTACATTAGGCATATTATATATATATATATATATATATATATATATATATATATATATATATATATATATATATATATATATATATATATATATATATATACCTAGTAGCCAGAACGCACTTCTCAGCCTACTATGCAAGGCCCGATTTGCCTAATAAGCCAAGTTTTCATGAATTAATTGTTTTTCGACTACCTAACCTAACCTAACTTTTTCGGCTACCTAACCTAACCTATAAAGATAGGTTAGGTAGGGTTGGTAGGTTAGGTAGGGTTGGTTAGGTTCGGTCATATATCTACGTTAATTTTAACTCCAATAAAAAAAATGTCCTCATACATAATGAAATGGGTAGCTTTATCATTTCATAATAAAAAAATTAGAGAAAATATATTAATTCAGGAAAACTTGGCTTATTAGGCAAATCGGGCCTTGCATAGTAGGCCGAGAAGTGCGTTCTGGCTACTAGGTACATCATCATATGTATCATATATATATATATATATATATATATATATATATATATATATATATATATATATATATATATATATATATATATATATATATATGATATATATATATATATGATACATATATATATATATATATATATTAATCTTTAATCTTTAATTAATATATATATATATATATATATATATATATATATATATATATATATATATATATATATATATATATATTAATTACACTGGATTAATCTTTGTGTTTAGATAGGAGATGCCTCGTATGGGCCAATAAGCCTTCTGCAGCCCCTATGTTTATCCCTTATGTATCCCCCCATGTTTTTCACCTTCATTGTATTATCACCTGACCTAATGCGGGTATAAAATCAACTAGTATTGTAAGATCTGTTCACTTGAGAATGAACCATGGAGGTTCGAAACGTCGTGCAAATTATACAAATAAGTGTAATACACTCTATAGAAAATCACTTCTTTTCTTCACCTTAAAAGTACGAAAATGAGTTTTGGAGAACTCCTATTCCAATTAAGCCCTGATGCTAAGAAAATAGTTAGAGGGATAGAAGCCCTAAACCAGAAAATAATAAATACAGAATATGCGGTCATATTCAATGAAACATGTTTGAAAGAAAACCTGCTGCCAGTATACACCAATATATATATATATATATATATATATATATATATATATATATATATATATATATATATATATATATATATTCCCGTCTGTGACATTCATCAATGTTTCCCATTGTCGTGTTTTTCAAGAGATCCATAACCGTTAAGCACTTTTTGTATCAACCCATGTATATCTTGTAACCATCAAATACATAATAAAGCACACAAAAAAGGAATGGGATGGTAGGAGAAAAGCACACAGAAACTGTATTGGAGGGGATCCAAACATTCCCTCTAATGCGTTATGTGTGGTTTCCTCCGAGGCTATGGGTCCCCCTTCTTCCAGTCAGAGGTGGTACTCCCTTCCCTATTTGTCATAATATTATATATATATATATATATATATATATATATATATATATATATATATATATATATATATATATATATATATATATATATATATATAGTTTACATATATCAAACTGGTTACATTAGGCCCAGCTATAAGCATTTTTAGAAGCAGGAGCACCACAGAAAAATATTGTACAACTTGTTCTTTAATTAAACTAACGCACGTCGTATAAATAGTAATTCCTAAGTAATGAAATTATTCATTTAAGAAATTATACGTCGTGGTTATTGAAACATTGACGGGAGAGTTCATTCAGTACTCGCTACTATGTGCTTTTTTGGTGACTATAATTATGATTATTCTTGCATGTATGTGCGTATAAGTGTAAGCTGAGCAGAATTTCATTTCACCTTTGTAAGCGCACATTAATCATATTACATATAAAAGAACATGTCTTGAACCCTGTTTATGTAGGGCGGACGTAAATGTATGTATTTATGTATGTATATTAGATTAGCATTTTAAAAAGGTCTGCATCACCTTCTGTAGCCGATTGTTTAATAAATCACTGAACTATATATCTAACAGATCTCTAACCCTATCCATAGAGGACAGAAGAATGTGTATATTTCCTAGTTACTATTATAAATGTGTGGCCACGTCTGTAGTTGAAAACAAAAATACACTTTGACATTTAACTTTGGGGAACAATTTTGTGTATTTTTGTCTACTTTGGTCCGCGTTATTATTTTTGTAATAGGCGCGACACCGGATTCATAAAGGCCCGATTTACACCCCTGAATTCAACCCGAGTAACCATAGATGTCCATCCCATCTTTGGTGTTCAGAGTGAGGCCGGACTGTGAACCATGGAGCGAGGATCTGCAGGTCGCCTTGCACCGCTGACCTGGACCCTCGCCTCCCCCCCGTTCCTTCAATGACCAGGCCACCAACCGTCGCTCAGATACCTATCGAAGCCACATTAAACCCAACACTCCCGGAATCTCCGCCGCCGCGCTGAAAAGAAATCAGAAACGGAAAAGAAAGATTTGGGACTGAGCCGCAACAATGAAACTTGCCCAAAATTTGAATGTGTGGGCGGTAGGGGAGAGGGAGGGAGGGGAGAGGGAGGGAGGGGTGGAAGGTGGGAGGGGGGACATGGGGGTGATGGACGTGGGAACCTGTCTCAGAGCTCCAGTGTTCCTCTGCAGGCACCTACACCCCTACCCAGTGACCGCTTTATCCCAGGGGAGGTGACGCCGATACGGACGTTGACAAAGACGGGAACTTGAAATTATGAAACGAAGGAAGAGGTGGAGTAGGCAGCTTTCTTCATCAGGTCACTAGAATATCAAGATTGGAAGACTTAAGATGGTCAGAAGAAACACTAAGTGACAGCAGTCGTTATCCATCACGTTAAAACAATACTATATACTGTATATAACAAAACCAATCGGACCCAATTTAACACGAGCGTGGCCGCTGAAAATGGCTGTTAAATAAATCATTCAATAAACCAGAAATCTAGCTGGAGAGAGATGTGATACTTGGCATCCCTCAAGGCTCCGTCCCAGGGCCACTGCTCTTCCTAACCTACGTCACTGACTTACCCAAAGGAGTGAGCTTGTTGTGCATGGTAAGACAATGTGTTGTAGCTAATGCAAAACTTATCACAAATGTCAAAGCCGAGGACTGGAGCAAACTGATGGAAAACCTTGCTAAACTCCAGGAGCTGTCAGACAAATGACCCTTAAAGTTTAAGTCGACAAGTATTTAATTACCAGTGTAAAGTAAGGTCAAGTCACATTCGACTTGATAATGGTCCAGGACGGACCGAAACATCGTCGTCTCCTCATCTTCTGGTGTGTGACTTGGTCATCAGAGGGTCCATGTTTGGGACCGAAATAGACAGTCTACGTTTCCTTGTGTATAAAAAAAAAATAGTGGGTAATTATTTTCATTGATCAGTGCACTATAGCACTTCTTCCTCATATCAAAAAAAGATTTGGAAGCGAATGTAATTCCAGCACTATCACCAGAGGCCCACATTCGGGTTTTGTAACATCAGCAGCATATGGAAAGCTTGCAAATATTAGAATGGTATTTAAAACTAAATAAAAACTCAAAAATGCAACATCAGCTTGATATCCGCAGCGAGTGAAACACAAGACCGAAATTAAAAAGTGCAGAGGTTTGCAACACGATTAATGCCAGAGTGAAGTCGACTAACACCGCTCTCAGGAGGAGTATGGGGTGCACAATAAACTACCGCTCACAGGAGGAGTATGGGGTGCACAATAAACTACCGCTCACAGGAGGAGTATGGGGTGCACAATAAACTACCGCTCACAGGAGGAGTATGGGGTGCACAATAAACTACCGCTCACAGGAGGTGTATGGGGTGCACAATAAACTACCGCTCACAGGAGGAGTATGGGGTGCACAATAAACTACCGCTCACAGGAGGAGTATGGGGTGCACAATAAACTACCGCTCACAGGAGGAGTATGGGGTGCACAATAAACTACCGCTCACAGGATGAATATGGGGTGCACAATAAACTACCGCTCACAGGAGGAGTATGGGGTGCACAATAAACTACCGCTCACAGGAGGAGAATGGGGTGCACAATAAACTAGCCGCCTCCAGGAACAAACAATCAATCAATCAAGGGTAAATTAAGGGACACAAACACCACGAGAAGAAACAAGGTAGACATGATCACAACATACCAAATACTGAGGGGGAAAATAGACCTGGTGAACAAGGACAGACTCCTTTAAATTTAAGAGAAAGCAGGCCTAGAGGACATATGTGGAAGCTGGATACCCAAACGAATCGTTAAAACGTAAGAAAGTACTTGTACGCAGTACGGGTGGACGTTGAAAAATGTCTAAAATCCACCTCCGTCTATATCTTATGACAAACTATCCACAAGACAAGAGAAAGTTAGAGCGACTCAGATACAAGGAGGCTTGGGAGGGGGGCGGAGGCTTCAAGAAGTAAGAGTTCCCTTGCAAGGTGTTAGGTAGTTAGTGTTAGGAAAGCACTCTCCCTTCTCCCAATACCGCCTATGTCAATCACCTTCAACACTAACTACCACACTCCTCGCCACACTGTACACCTCTTCCTTTCCTCTGTGCCCTGCCAGTTCCTTGTTGTTGTTGTTTTAGATTCAGCTACTTAGAACAAAAGTTCCAAAGTAGCACGGGCTATGGTGAGCCCGTAGTAGACTTACCTGGCACAGCCCCCTTCCCGTGAACACATCTACTGTACAAACATCACCTTAACCCCCCCCCCCCTACAGTAAACCCATACCCTACTTACTCCCCCTTTCTCTCTTCCTCCCCATCCCACAGCCCTCCATCCTCTCCCTCCCATTTCTATTTCTTTTTCCCTCCCCATCTAGCACCCCATTCCTCTCGGCCTTCCCTCTAATTCTCTCTGCATTCCCTGCTTTTATAGAAATACAACCACTCCCCCACTTCGTTCCTAATGCTTGTAGTACCTGAGAGCACACTAGTGACAGTGAGCTCTTACCCAGCTGACAACAGCTCTTCTCCTCTGGTTCCTGTGTGGAAACAAGTATACTAAAATACATAACTCAACAAATAGGGGCAAGAAAGCTTGCACATAAGCTTCAGAGTAGGTTATCTATATACTCAAAGCACCAATCTATACACATCTACATATGCTGAAATATTCTCGAAAATCTAACACTCACCAGCCATATCACACACACACACACACACACACACACACACACACACACACACACACACACACACACACACACACACACACACACACACACACACATATATGATACCATCAGCGGAGTATACATGGCTGGCCAACATCAGAACTGACTTTATAAATTTGCGTAGGGAATCCTTTAGAACCTTGAATACCAAGCACGTCAGACCAATCCTAGAGTGTGCAGCTCCAGCATTGAGTCCTTATACCTTACCATGTATAAGACGAAGCTGGAGAAGGTTCAAACGTATCCCACTAGACTAGTTCCAGAACTACATGGTATGAGTTACGGTGAAAAGCTGCGTGAATTGCACCTCACGTTGCTGGGAGACATGATTACCCCATACAAAATTCTCAGGGTAAATGACAGGGTAGATAAAGACATTATTTAACACGGGTGGTACGCGAACAAGGGAAATCAGGTGGAAACAGAGTACCCACATGAGCCACAGGGACGTTAGAAGGAACTTTTTCAGTGTCAGAGTAGTTAACGGATGGAATGCATTAGGCAGTGATGTGGTGGAGACTGACTCCATACACAGTTTCAAATGTAGATATGATAGAGCCCAATAGGCTCAGGAACCTGTACACCTATTGACGGACAGCTGAGAGGCCGAGAGCCGAAGCTCGACCCCCGCAAGCAGAATTGTGTGAGTGTTTGTACTGCATTTCCTCACTTCTGCAACCTTTCTTCTCCTGCTTCCCTTCCTCAGTAACCTTTAAAACATAACACAAAAGTATACCGCGGGAACACGGGGGCAGGGAACACGGGGGCGGGGAACACGGGGGCGGGGAACACGGGGGCGGGGAACACGGGGGCGGGGAACACGGGGGCGGGGAACACGGGGGCGGGGAACACGGGGGCGGGGAACACGGGGGCGGGGAACACGGGGGCGGGGAACACGGGGGCGGGGAACACGGGGGCGGGGAACACGGGGGCGGGGAACACGGGGGCGGGGAACACGGGGGCGGGGAGGGACAAAGGCTACTGGGAAGTCACCATTCATTGTGAGCAATACATAGCGTCTCCCACGCCTTCCAAGGGGTCCGCCTCAGACAGGTAGACCCAGTTTACAGGTAAACCTCCATTAGTGATACTCCACCCACACCGACCTCCAGTAGATAGGCCTAAGCCTCCTCCAGTTATCCTCCGCCTCCCACAACAATCCAGCTTCAGTTGCGTTTAAATTTACATATATTTTCTATCAACAGATTCTAATTCAAACCAACTTCCATCTGGGTAAACCATTAGGTTACCGCTGGTGTACACCGAGGTAACCTAACCAACATCTGGGTAAACCAGAATAATTCATTTATCTGAATAAAGCAATTTAAACTGGTAATTATCAACCGAAATAAATTAGTGTAAAACTTTTAAATATTCCGTCTAGGTCATCGGTGGAGTAAAATGTCGGTTTTTGAGTTCTTACACATCACGTGTAGCCTCGTGACTATTGTAGTCTGGCTCAGTTGCTTCACGTGTAGCAAAGAGCTTCGGCTCTTTGGTCCCGCCTCTCAACCGTCAATCAACTGGTGTACAGATTTCTGAGCCTACTGGGCTCTTATCATATCTACATATGAAACTGTGTATGGAGTCAGCCTCCACCACATCACTTCCTAGTGCATTCTATTTGCTAACTACTCTGACAGTGAAAACGTTTTCTTCTAATGTGTCTGGGGCTCATTTGGGTACTCAGTTTCCACCTGTGTCCCCTTGTGCGTGTAACCCCCGTGTTAAATAAACTGTATCTATTTACCCTATCAGTTCCTCTGAGAATCTTTTATGTGGTGATCATGACTCTGCCCTCAGCCCCCCCGCCCCCATGCTTCCTCATGAATGCCCCTCAATGATGTTGAATTTTGCTAGTGTAAAGTATGATGTTGATGTTGTGGTGTTTGTGTCTCTCCGGAGTTAGGCTTAGTGTTATGTCCACTCCCAGGTCTTTATTTTTCTAGACGACTGGATTGGTGGGTTACCGAAAGTTAACCAACCCACCCACTCAATAGTTAACCACACGCGCGCACACACACACACACACGAGGAGGGGGCCTTGTAGCCTGGTGGATAGCGCGCAGGACTCGTAATTCTGTGGCGCGGGTTCGATTCCCGCACGAGGCAGAAACAAATGGGCAAAGTTTCTTTCACCGTAAGTGCCCCTGTTACCTAGCAGTAAATAGGTACCTGGGAGTTAGTCAGCTGTCACGGGCTGCTTCCTGGGGTGTGTGTGTGTGTGTGTGGTGTGGGGGAAAAAAAAAGTAGTTAGTAAACAGTTGATTGACAGTTGAGAGGCGGGCCGAAAGAGCAAAGCTCAAACCCCGCAAAAACACAACTAGTAAACACACACACACACACACACACACACACACACACACACACACACACACACACACACACACACACACACACACACACACAGGCTGTTCTGATGTTAGGCTGGCTAACATCAGAACGGCGTTCAGGAACCTGTGTAAGGAATCATTCAGAATCTTGTACACCACATATGTAAGACCAATCCTGGAGTATGCGGCCCCAGCATGGAGCCCGTACCTTGTCAAGCACAAGACGAAGCTGGAAAAAGTCCAAAGGTATGCTACTAGACTAGTCCCAGAACTAAGAGGCATGAGTTATGAGGAAAGGCTGCGGGAAATGCACCTCACGACACTGGAAGACAGAAGAGTAAGGGGGGACATGATCACAACCTACAAAATCCTCAGGGGAATCGACCGGGTAAACAAGGATGAACTATTCAACACTGGTGGGACGCGAACAAGGGGACACAGGTGGAAGCTGAGTACCCAAATGAGCCACAGAGACGTTAGAAAGAACTTTTTCAGTGTCAGAGTAGTTAGTAAATGGAATGCATTAGGAAGTGATGTGGTGGAGGCTGACTCCATACACAGTTTCAAATGTAGATATGATAGAGCCCAATAGGCTCAGGAACCTGTACACCAGTTGATTGACGGTTGAGAGGCGGGACCAAAGAGCCAGAGCTCAACCCCCGCAAGCACAATTAGGTGAGTACACACACACACACACACACACACACACACACACACACACACACACACACCTTTGTGAATGTACATTAATGACACTATGTAAAAGACACATCAAACACTTTATGTAGGGCATACGTAAATCTGTGTATCTATGTATTTACGTATGTAGGTTAGCTTAGCATTTTAAAAGCACCGAATCACCTTCTGTGGTTGATTGTTCAATAAACCCCTGAACTCTATGTTTAACATTTCTCTAACCCTGTCCATGGAGGACAGAAGAAAATGTATATATGCTGGTTAGCATTGTAAATGTGTGGCCACGTCTGTGGTAGAAAATAATAAAAAAAAAAAAAAAAAAAAAAAAAACCCTCACTCATTCACACTCACACTCTTGCTCGTCTCCCCCCCTCCCAATGTGTTTCATCATTATCTCAGGTGTGTTAAAATAGAGCTTTGTAGAGCTTTATTTAAGTTTGTCTATGCGTTACTTTTCTAAATACAAACTATTAAAAAAGCTACGCTGACTTATGTTAATCTGTATTGTTAATTTATATTAGTTTAGACAACGTTAATTTTGTCAACCCGCCCTCCAGCGCAAGCTACAAGTCAAATTAACACTTTTAGATTTTAACAAGTCAGTATTTGACTTTACGATGCAAACACAACCGCCCATTGTTATGAGGTTGAAATTGGTAGCTTAATTAAATGTATTTTAAACCTAAAATACGTAATATACGCATTTATTATATTATTTAAAATGATAATAATAATAATAAAATAATTATAATATTCGTAGTATTTTTACCACAGTTGTGACTATGAGGATGAGATAGAGGAAGCTTACTTGAAGGAGAGGAATCAGGGGGCTTGACGGGACCGTTATGACGAGCGATTTTATGGAAAAGGTCAGCCAAAGGTCACGAGGGGAAACTATCTCAAATTATTTACTATTTCCTCTCTGTTGCTGGTGTTAGGAAGCCCCACTCACACTACATCTGTCTTACTCCCACACCCACCTACCCCACGTACACTTCTTCACCCACTCAGTACATATACACACCTCCACCCACCCACTTCTCGCGCAGTCCTACACCCACTACTTCCTTACCTTGAGGTATTCCTGCATTGCGTCCCAGCCTCTGACCAGGAGTCCTGGTTCACTGATCCGCCAAGCTGTTGGACACCACAATCAAACATGGGAACTTGTGAATACCGTAAAGACACAGTGAAAACACAGGACAGTAGGCTGTCGTGCCAATTTATAGTGAAGAGGGTAGAGTTAGGGTGTCGTACCCAGAGTGAACACACTATGCAGGAAGGTGTCGTACCCAGCTCGAGTGAAGCAGGAGGCCACAAGAGTGCGACCAGCAGCCACTGTCATCCGGCAGTGTCCTCACTGCATGGGAGGAACCTACACAGCCTTTACATGCTGGTGTGGCTCCATTAATCTGGAGGGGCGAGGCTGTGAATGTTAATGTCTGATGGACTGTGGGAGGGAGGGAGGCATGAGGCTGGGAGGGAGGGAGGGAATGTTTTAGGAGCCAGGGAAGGAAGGAAGGGGTGAGGGAAGAGCGAGTATCAAGTTATAATTTCTCAGCAATAACAGCAAGAGGGCGGACATATTAACATTTCCAAGGATATACATGTGTGCGTGAGGTAATAGGGAGATAAGCCAAAACAGAGGCACAACTACTAGAGATAAGAGATAGTGAGAGTGAGTGCAGGCGGTGTGGTGCAACGCCCACAGGAGCAACAGCCCACAGATAACACCAGGGGGGAAAGTTGTTTACCCGCGCTTATCCTGCCGCCTCTTCTGGTCAAGGTTGACGCCAGGTACTGACCGCCCTACAGCAGGGAAGGTGGGCCAGGCCAACCTTCACCTTTCAGTACTCTCACACCTGTCCTGCGAATACACTTTAGTATCTCCCCCACATACACATTAGTATGTTCCCCACATACACTTCTGTATGTCCCTCATACACTTCAATATGTACTGTAAGTGTTACAGTACACTTACTGTTACAGTACAGTACAAAGCATCAATTTGCCAATCAAGAAAGAAGACTTGGAAGGATTCAGTGCTTGGGTTAGGGTGGGTTAGCCTAAGCATCTTGATATCAACTACAACATTAATTTCAGTGATACAATCACTTAAAAAAAAAAAAAGGAATATTCAGTTCCTTCCTCATATTTAGTAATTTAGTTGTACGGGGACATCTGAGGATCATCCTCATGGCTTCGTTTTGCATCTTGTCTAGCCTTCCGTCTTGAGGTTATCTTGAGATGATTTCAGGGCTCAGCGTCCCCGCGGCCCGGTCGTCGACCAGGCCTCCTGGTTGCTGGACTGATCAACCAGGCTGTTGGACGCGGCTGCTCGCAGCCTGACGTACGAGTCACAGCCTGGTTGATCAGGTATGTCACTAACAAGGACTTAATTCTCCACAACTCCTTAAGCGCTTGTAGAGATATAGAATCGCAGGTGGCAAGAACTATGGGGTCTAATATCGATAAGGATTGGCAGGGGCTGTGTGTGTGTGTGTGTGTGCTTCACGCAAAGCTTCAGGCTATCTATGCTTGAGTGTGGGCGGACAGATGGGTGGGTGTTTGCGTGAGTGGGTGGGGTGGACAGATCGTTTCTAGGGTGAGTGGGTGGAGAGTTGGGTGTTAGCCAGGGGTCACAAAGCGTGGGAGGACAGACATTCCAGAAATAGTGTCGGGGGATGAGTGGTGCGTATGTTCCAGGTAGGGCGGAGGTTGAGAGGGGGATGGGGGCAGTGTTATCAAGAAGAGTGTGTAAGGCAGCTTCCCACGGCTCCTCGCCACTCCCTGAAGAGCGGCGCCAGATGGCTGCCCCAACCCTCCCACACACACACTTGCACACTTTCACAAGAAGGTGAATACCGTGTGAAAATCTTGTAGTTCCCGACCCCAGTAATGCTTCGGAGACCCTGGAGGGTAAAGGCCTGACCAACGGTCCCAGGTCTTCTAAGCTCCACCTCGCGGAACCTTGTGATATAAGCACAAAAAGCATTTACCAATTCCAACGTGTACGCTAATGAGATGTACCTTACATCATTAAACTTCATTTTGATGTCATAGTTCTTATGACTGTACGTTACAGCATCCACAGTCATAAAAGAATAACGATGCTGGCATTTAAGGCAAGGCATCACAGTGTAGGACGAGGCTAAGTTCGCAGGTTTCTAGGGTTCATTCTCCCACTGCGCACACAAAGCTTTTCGCCGGTATGTGAGGCCGATATTCACTATTATAATGGTGCAGCGTAGGGGCTGGGCGGAATATTGTGATGGGATAATGCGCTCGCAGGCTTGAGAATCTTAGTCAATGGTAAATAAATATGGGCCGGGATACCTAGCAGCTCTCTGCATGCTAAGTTTATCCGTTTACTAACTTCCACGTGTATTCCCCCATCAGAGCTCTGTGTTCATTCCGGTACTTGAATTAGAATATATTGTCAGATGATCACGCCCGAAAGTTCGCTCTATTCACGCTCACGCGCTAAGTACACCCCAGTATGGTATAGGATGAACAACTGAGCGGGGTTTCTTCCTATTGGGGAGTGTTGCATATGCTGCTATGGTGGTGTGTCCACTCACAGGATGAGTGACGCTGCCCAATACTGTCACTATAGTGGTGTGTCCACTCACAGGATGAGTGACGCTGCCCAGTACTGTCACTATAGTGGTGTGTCCACTCACAGGATGAGTGACGCTGCCCAATACTATCACTATGGCGGTGTGTCCACTCACAGGATGAGTGGCGCTGCCCAATACTGTCACTATGGCGGTGTGTCCACTCACAGGATGAGTGGCGCTGCCCAATACTGTCACTATGGCGGTGTGTCCACTCACAGGATGAGTGACGCTGCCCAATACTGTCACTATGGCGGTGTGTCCACTCACAGGATGAGTGGCGCTGCCCAATACTGTCACTATGGCGGTGTGTCCACCCACAGGATGAGTGACGCTGCCCAATACTGTCACTATGGCGGTGTGTCCACCCACAGGATGAGTGACGCTGCCCAATACTGTCACTATGGCGGTGTGTCCACTCACAGGATGAGTGGCGCTGCCCAATACTGTCCCTATGGCGGTGTGTCCACTCACAGGATGAGTGGCGCTGCCCAATACTGTCACTATGGCGGTGTGTCCACTCACAGGATGAGTGGCGCTGCCCAATACTGTCACTATGGCGGTGTGTCCACTCACAGGATGAGTGGTGCTGCCCAATACTGTCACTATGGCGGTGTGTCCACTCACAGGATGAGTGACGCTGCCCAATACTGTCACTATGGCGGTGTGTCCACCCACAGGATGAGTGGCGCTGCCCAATACTGTCACTATGGCGGTGTGTCCACTCACAGGATGAGTGACGCTGCCCAATACTGTCACTATGGCGGTGTGTCCACTCACAGGATGAGTGACGCTGCCCAATACTGTCACTATGGCGGTGTGTCCACCCACAGGATGAGTGGCGCTGCCCAATAAACTCGCCCCTCGAGGCCAAATTAAAAAAAAAAAAACCAGTATGGGCGAGGGAAGCAGACCAAGTGGTCCATAAACCCCCAGGGCCATCACACGAGGCCCTGGGGGCCCTGTGGGCCATCGCACGAGGTATACATAGATAATCACAGAGGAGTACAACAAACTCCAGACTTAAAACAACTTTCACATACTTGGTCAAGGAAAATCCAAATCACCCACCTAGAGGAGCTCAGGCCCTTAGTAGACAATATAGAAACTAATTCAACCAAACTACTAATTCATAGCCAAACTAATTCAAATTAGGTCTTCCAATGGCCCACATGAACATGATGTTTAACGAAGAGATGTTTCAGTTCTTTTCGTTACGGCAAAAACTGAAGCCACATATAACGCAGTCAAATCACACTATAGAAAGAAAATGAAATAAGATATCTGGGAACGTCTAGACAATCGACTTGAGAATGATCCAGAACGGACCGAAACGTCGTCGTCGTCCCTTCACTTTCTAGTGTGGTCTGGTCAACGTATCTGGGAGAATTCATGTCGTTACGCTTAATGTTAAAGAACACAATACAGTAGTTGTTATAACAGCAAGGAAAATGACAGCTTGGATAACAAGAACCTTTCAAACGAGAGATTCAAGACCGATGATGGTCTTGTTAAGCCACTTGTGCTCTCTAGGCTGGAATATAGTTGCACACTAACAGCCCCATTCAAAGCAGCAGTAGATTCGGACCCGAAGAATGCAGAGATCTTTTTCTGCCCGAATCCGTTCAATAGAACATCTAAACTATTTTGACCTCTTAAAATTTCGAAATCAGTATTATCTAGTGTAGATATATACATAATAAATTTTCACTTGGAAAATATTGAGGCACTGGTTCCACATTCACACAGGGGGGGGGGGGATACTCCCACTGGTCCTTACGAGACCGGGAGACATGGCAAGAAGTGCAAAATACCCCCAGTGAAAAGCAGAGATGCAATAGGTTTGCTCAGACAATTCTCTGTCAACATTAAAGGCACTTGATGCTCCGGGCTTGTGGAATAGAAGAACTCCCAGAACCCCATCAAGCAGGTATCAAGCAGATATCTAAGTGAGCATAACTAGCCGACCTCGCACGGCTGTCAAAAGAGAACTTGATAAAGAGCTTCGAAGGATACCTGATCAACCGGGTTGTGACATACGTCAGACTGCGAGCAGTGGCGTCTAACTCACCCTCACAACAGCATGTTATTATTGTTGTTGTTGTTTTAGATTTAGCTACTCAGAACGAAATGTCCATGTAGCACGGGCTATGGTGAGCCCGTAATCGAGTTCGGTTATTCACGATAACTATGTTACTGTGCACAACCCCCCCCTCACCCCCTATTTCATCACCCTCTCTTTTATTCCACCTAACCTCTTCTACCACATTCATTAACTCCCCCCCCTCACCTTCCATCATATCACCCTCAGCTCCCCCCCCCCTTGTCCCCATTACTCCTCCATCACCCCCACCACTCCAACCTCACCCCTCTCCCCTCACTCCTCCCCCCCTCCTCTCACAAACCTTATCCGAGTCGGGAAATCAATGTTGTGAATAATCAAATTCCAGCGTCTCAGATGACAAGATGATACTCATAGTACGGTCACTCTTAGTGGAGGGGGGGCGGTTAGTGGAGGGGGGGCGGTTAGTGGAGGGGGGGGGGCGGTTAGTGGAGGGGGGGGGCGGTTAGTGGAGGGGGGGGCGGTTAGTGGAGGGGGGGGGGCGGTTAGTGGAGGGGGGGGGGCGGTTAGTGGAGGGGGGGGGCGGTTAGTGGAGGGGGGGCGGTTAGTGGAGGGGGGGCGGTTAGTGGAGGGGGGGCGGTTAGTGGAGGGGGGGGGGCGGTTAGTGGAGGGGGGGGGCGGTTAGTGGAGGGGGGGGCGGTTAGTGGAGGGGGGGGCGGTTAGTGGAGGGGGGGGGCGGTTAGTGGAGGGGGGGCGGTTAGTGGAGGGGGGGCGGTTAGTGGAGGGGGGGGGCGGTTAGTGGAGGGGGGGGGGCGGTTAGTGGAGGGGGGACGGTTAGTGGAGGGGGGGCGGTTAGTGGAGGGGGGGGCGGTTAGTGGAGGGGGGGGGCGGTTAGTGGAGGGGGGGGGGCGGTTAGTGGAGGGGGGGCGGTTAGTGGAGGGGGGGGGCGGTTAGTGGAGGGGGGGGCGGTTAGTGGAGGGGGGGGGCGGTTAGTGGAGGGGGGGCGGTTAGTGGAGGGGGGGCGGTTAGTGGAGGGAAGGGGCGGTTAGTGGAGGGGGGGGGGCGGTTAGTGGAGGGGGGGCGGTTAGTGGAGGGGGGGGCGGTTAGTGGAGGGGGGGCGGTTAGTGGAGGGGGGGGCGGTTAGTGGAGGGGGGGCGGTTAGTGGAGGGGGGCGGTTAGTGGAGGGGGGGCGGTTAGTGGAGAGGGGGCGGTTAGTGGAGGTGGGGAGGGGTTAGTGGAGGGGGGGGCGGTTAGTGGAAGGGGGGGCGGTTAGTGGAAGGGGGGGCGGTTAGTGGAAGGGGGCGGTTAGTGGAAGGGGGGGGGCGGTTAGTGGATGGGGGGGGCGGTTAGTGGAGGGGGGGGGGGCGGTTAGTGGAGGGGGGCGGTTAGTGGAGGGGGGAGGGGTTAGTGGAGGGGGGCGGTTAGTGGAAGGGGGGCGGTTAGTGGAAGGGGGCGGTTAGTGGAAGGGGGGGCGGTTAGTGGAAGGGGCGGCGGTTAGTGGAGGGGGGGCGGTTAGTGGAGGTGGGGGCGGTTAGTGGAGGGGGGCGGTTAGTGGAGGGGGGGCGGCGGTTAGTGGAGGGGGGGCGGCGGTTAGTGGAGGGGGGGCGGCGGTTAGTGGAGGGGGGGCGGCGGTTAGTGGAGGGGGGGCGGCGGTTAGTGGAGGGGGGGCGGTTAGTGGAGGGGGGGCGGTTAGTGGAGGGGGGGCGGTTAGTGGAGGGGGGGGGCGGTTAGTGGAGGGGGGGGCGGTTAGTGGAGGGGGGGACGGTTAGTGGAGGGGGGGGCGGTTAGTGGAGAGGGGGGCGGTTAGTGGAGGGGGGGGCGGTTAGTGGAGGGGGGGGGCGGTTAGTGGAGGGGGGGGCGGTTAGTGGAGGGGGGGGCGGTTAGTGGAGGGGGGGGGCGGTTAGTGGAGGGGGGGCGGTTAGTGAAGGGGGGCGGTCAATAGAGGGAGCTACGGAAAAGGGAATTAGAGAGGGGATACGAAAACAAATTAAAGTAGGGGAGGGGGTTGTGAGAGGGAAGAAGAGGGACCTTGTGAGGAGGGGGGGGGGAGGGGGCGTTCTGAAAGGGGGTTTTCAGTCCATTTTTCCCTGATCCAAACCCCCTCTGTTCCTCCCCACTTACCACTAAACTGAGCAGGCTTAATCTACCCATCACTGGTAGGCTGGGAATGGGGTGACGGACGGTAGGCTGGGAATGGGGTGACGGACGGTAGGCTGGGAATGGGGTGACGGACGGTAGGCTGGGAATGGGGTGACGGACGGTAGGCTGGGAATGGGGTGACGGACTGTAGGCTGGGAATGGGGTGACGGACTGTAGGCTGGGAATGGGGTGACGGACTGTAGGCTGGGAATGGGGTGACGGACGGTAGGCTGGGAATGGGGTGACGGACGGTAGGCTGGGAATGGGGTGACGGTCACCATAGCTCATGGCGTTTCATATCTTCACCAGATTATCATTCTGATATAATTCTCTTTAGTTTATCCTCCACTTGCTGCTGCTAATAATAGTAATAATCAATAATAATAATATTGGAATATTATTGCAGTTTTACAAAATGTCAATTAAAACTTACTGTAAGATGGCACTGAAGCTACACTACAAATATTTGTATTCATTTTACTGATATTTACCCCCTTCCCCCTATCCCCCCTCACCACCCTTCCCCTTGTACCCCCTCCCCCTTCTCCCCCCTCACCACATCTCCCCTTGCACCACCTCCCCCTTCTCCCCCCTCACCACATCTCCCCTTGCACCACCTCCCCCTTCTCCCCCCTCACCACATCTTCCCTTGCACCACCTCCCTCGCCCCATCGCCTTTCTTTCCATTCATTCTTTTTATTTTGTTGTTTTATCTTATACCTGCATTAAGTTTTCTCGTCACTTCTTTCTCTTCCTACTGACGCTCCTTCTGCTGCACCTGCTGCTGCTGCTGCTGCTGCTGCTGCTGCTGCTGCTGCACCTGCTGCTGCTGCTGCACCTGCTGCTGCTGGTACTTGTGTTGGTGTGAGCGAGGCGTTATGACGGTGATATTAATGACGTCTCGCTCTTGTTATTAATGGCGTAGTCCGCATTCCAGCCAGCTGTTGAATCCTCTTCCTCCTTCCTCCTGGCTCAGGCGCCTTCGTCCGCGCCACCCTCCTTCCCTCTCTCCTTCTCTCCCTCCCTCCCCCCCTAATCATTCCTCCCTCCCTCACTCCTCTGTTATTAACACTCACCCAACCCTACCACTCTCATTGTTTCAATTTTTTTGTATTTGAGTGAAAAATTTTAATTTTGATTTCTACTGTGCAGCATTTTAAATACTCAGCATTAAGCATCATCTGTGAGACAAATTACTAATATGTTCAGTAGTCACTGTTACACTGAGGCTGTTAGAGCTTTGCTGTCTAGTTTAGTCTGGTATCATCAGCAGGACACCAGAGACGTTGTTGTCTTGCCTGTATACTGAGATCTTTGGGGCTGACAGTCCCCAAGTGGGCATGTGAAGGACGGTCAGCCCCATAAGATCTCAGTATATAGGCAAGACAACAATGTTTGTTTCTAGGCGATTAACAATGCACAAACATCAAGACTCCATCAAGGAACATATAATCTCCTCACACATCCAGACCATTACCAGAAAAATCTTAACAGGCAACACAGAAATTATTGATAGATACGGCGGCGGCGGATCCAGCAGGAGACTCGACATCAGCGAGGCACTACATATCAAAAAGTCAACACCGGCAATCAACAGCCAATTAACACAATTACATTCTACCCACTTCAAGACCCCGAACCAACACAGAAACAAGAAGAGAAAATATGCAATGTATCCATTGATTCGTGTTCTATGTATAATTATCTTTCCATATTGATTTGTGTTGTCACCTCACCCAAAAAATGTGTGTCTTATCATCTCACCCAAAAACGAATATAAGCATGAAACGAAGTACGTAAAATTTGTCTTTAAATATGTAAGAAGTCTCTTGCGAAACGCTTCTAGGCGTCAGACCATAAATAAAATGTGAAAATGAACTTTGAAGAGTTAATTTTTCAATTACCATCGACAGTGAAGAAAAACGTAAGAAATACTGAGAGGATTCATGTTAGATTCATTAATCTTACCCTTTCGGTCATATTCAACAACATATGTTTACAAGACAGACTGCTACCAAAATATACTTATTTTGGTAGCAGATTTTATATTATTATTATTTAATATATATATATATATATATATATATATATATATATATATATATATATATATATATATATATATATATATATATATATATATATATATATATATATATATATATATAATATATATATATAAAATCATTTTGAGGCAACTGAGTGTCTTGAACCAGCCTTCTGGTTCAAGACAGTGGCCTTACTGATACATCACGCCGTTGTGATAAGTCAGTATACAAGTCAGTATAAGTAAGATAATCCCAATAAGTCAGTTCACAAAAGTTGTAGGACTTGAAGACGACAATAAACAACGGAACTCTCAAGTTATAATCAGAAGAAGGCTTAAGTCAATATCACAACACTTAGGGTACAGGCTGGCCGTCTTTGTAAGCGCCATCTTGGAAATGTCAGAGAAAATCACAGAAAACCAACTTCAGACAACGTAAAAAAATCCCACCTCAAAACTCAGTAAGCACTCAAGACACTCACGAGAGCCCAGAAGACTATAAGTCAATTCTAATCCCAAATAAACAAAAAATGTTTTTGAACACACAATTATTGAAAGCGAAGGTGTGTACGGAAAGTTAAAGGAATGCTTCAACTTCTCTCATTATCTGTTGGCAGGAGTTATCTAGCAACATCTTAGCGAAGTGTGGCAACTTGGTCCTTCCGTCGTCCAGACGTAGAGAAACTATTCTTACATGGGCCGCTCTGGCGTTAGGTAGTTATATATGCTTTAAGAGATTAATATTCATAAGGAGCTCTTATCACGAGACAAGAACCGACCTTGGCCATGATTAGATCTGGTGAGCGCCTCTCATCCTCCTCCTCCGCTTCTTCACCGTGCTTGCCATCGTCTTGACATCCGCCTTAAACATCCAACTGGTCATCCATCACCGTACCCTGATGGAGTGCCCAGTGTCAACTCCTGCAGGTGTTGGCAGCCATGAGGGTGTTCCAGTGGCATTAATTCGTGCAGGTATGTGGAGGCCGCTTCCTGGCACTGCTGAAGGGGGGGGGGGGTGGAATGGGGGGAGTGGGGCGTGAGGGTGTGTGGGGAGTGAGGGATGACCTAGGGCTCCCACTACAGCCGTGGGGCGCGGCCACTATCAGGAGCAAGGTCGTCGTGATTGCCGTGTAGTGAGGCATGCTCCCTGGGGCGAGACTGAGCCGTGAAGCTTGCTATCACAACACGATTTGTGGCCACAACCAGTGCCACTTGACACGACGGGTGTCACGGCACGTCACGGCATGACGGGTGTCACTGCACGTCACGGCATGACGGGTGTCACTGCACGTCACGGCATGACGGGTGTCACGGCACGTCACGGCATGACGGGTGTCACGGCACGTCACGGCATGACGGGTGTCACTGCACGTCATGGCATGACGGGTGTCACTGCACGTCATGGCATGACGGGTGTCACGGCACGTCACGGCATGACGGGTGTCACTGCACGTCACGGCATGACGGGTGTCACGGCACGTCACGGCATGACGGGTGTCACTGCACGTCATGGCATGACGGGTGTCACGGCACGTCACGGCATGACGGGTGTCACTGCACGTCATGGCATGACGGGTGTCACGGCACGTCACGGCATGACGGGTGTCACTGCACGTCATGGCATGACGGGTGTCACTGCACGTCATGGCATGACGGGTGTCACGGCACGGCAAGGACGGATGACACATCATTCAAGACACGACACAATATTGCTTGTGGCTCTGCGAGGTCTAACCACTTTTCTCATGGCTGAGAGTTGAGAGGGGCGCTGGAGGTAATGGTGGGGGTTGAGAGGGGCGCTGGAGGTAATGATGGGGGTTGAGAGGGGCGCTGGAGGTAATGGTGGGGTTGAGAGGGGCGCTGGAGGTAATGGTGGGGGTTGAGAGGGGCGCTGGAGGTAATGGTGGGGTTGAGAGGGGCGCTGGAGGTAATGGTGGGGTTGAGAGGGGCGCTGGAGGTAATGGTGGGGGTTGAGAGGGGCGCTGGAGGTAATGGTGGGGTTGAGAGGGGCGCTGGAGGTAATGGTGGGGTTGAGAGGGGCGCTGGAGGTAATGGTGGGGGTTGAGAGAGGCGCTGGAGGTAATGGTGGGGTTGAGAGAGGCGCTGGAGGTAATGGTGGGGTTGAGAGGGGCGCTGGAGGTAATGGTGGGGTTGAGAGGGGCGCTGGAGGTAATGGTGGGGGTTGAGAGAGGCGCTGGAGGTAATGGTGGGGTTGAGAGGGGCCATTTTCATATACTGTAAGTGGTCTGACAAAGGGTTAGGTTAAGGTGAAGAGAGGTTGCTTTGAAACTTTTCTCTGAATACATTACAGTGATCCCACAGCGAACACAGGACTGAACTCTACACAAACACAGCAGTACTACAACTACCTGCCATTACACAGGAGGAATAATTTTCTATGATTCAAAGTCTAGTGCCTCTCTTCAAGCACTTGAAAACTTCTGCAAGATCGACAGCAAGAGCTTCAGATAATGGCAATTAGAAATAACCTGCTTGTTGCTCAAAACAAAAGGTTTACAATATATTCTGTGTGGATACCATCTCTCATAAATATAACCCATCATGATGACACAGACATTGTAGACAAATTAGCGTGTAACAAAGAGGAAGTTGAACTAGACCTAGGTATCCCCATCTCTAGTTAAGACTATAATGTTCCAAACACTCAGATCTGATAGGAGAGAAATTACCGACTCCTAAATGGCTTGAAAACACCAGGATAAAAAGGTATGATTTGTTCAGATCTGAAACCTATGTTTATGGGCAGCACAAAACGTCGTCCACCAGACTGTGCGACACAGTGGTTGCCAGGATCAGGTTGGGTTACCGTTACCTGTGGCAGGTGGCTACAGGTGACGGATCTCCCAATCCTGAGCACTCCGGGTGCAAACTCTGTGAGCAGGAACTGCGGCATGATCTCCCACACTACATCACTGAATACCCAGTTATTAGACCTTTCAGACCAGTTGGCATGAGGTACCTGGAGCTTTGCAATTACGTTATTCACTCTCGTGTTCTTGATATCCTCATAATGCACCCAGAGTCTGCCAGTGCAGACTACTGATCACATGCCTCTGTATGACTAACCATCCTGTGTGATGGGGATTTTTAGAATCACGTTGCTAGTCCTTCACACACTACGTAACCCTTCATATAGTTTAGGCCACCTGCATAAATTAACATTTACCTTGAGTATGTTAATAAAAAAGAGAGCTCTAAGGAGGATTTAGGGTTCACAGAAGTACTTGAATACTTCAACTCTAGGATAACTTACCAAGCTGCGCTAGTTACTATCACCACTAGGAAACCAGTAATGTAAGAAGCCATACTTCTAATTATGATTCCAGGTCTGCTCTGTAGACCTGAAGACTTCAGCAACACTGACAGCAACACACCTGAAAGCACAGAACAAAAATGTCAAAAAGCTTTCATTTGGATCCCGTCTATTACAAAAAAAATTATCATGACACTGAGATATTGCGAACGGAATTGATTAACAGTTGAGAGGCGGGACCAAAGCGCCGAAGCTCAACCCTCCCCCCCCGCAACCACAGCTAAATGAGTACTTAACGTGTAACAAAGATGAAATTGAACTAGGCCTAGGTAATCCCATCACTACCGTCAGAAGTATGGCGCGTCCAACAGTAAGTCAGACAGGAGAGAAGCCATAACACCTCAGTGGATGGAACGCACCGACAGTAAGTCAGACAGGAGAGAAGCCATAACACCTCAGTGGATGGAACGCACCGACAGTAAGTCAGACAGGAGAGAAGCCATAACACCTCACTGGATGGAACGCACCGACAGTAAGTCAGACAGGAGAGAAGCCATAACACCTCACTGGATGGAACGCACCGACAGTAAGTCAGACAGGAGAGAAGCCATAACACCTCACTGGATGGAACGCACCGACAGTAAGTCAGACAGGAGAGAAGCCATAACACCTCACTGGATGGAACGCACCGACATACAACATCATGTAATTTGTTTATACATGTATTGACAACTGCTCAAAATATTTAATTTAGATTTGGAATAAATTATGTCTTTAAATCATATCAATACAGTCCTATGTAAATTTTATCATGGCAGTCCCAATAGCTTTAAAGTTGTAAATTCTCCATAACTGCATTGGTTGGAGGCAATTTTAAGGCTTAGTTCATTATCTCGGAATACTTTTCAAAGAATTATTATTATTATTATTATTATTATTATTATTATTATTATTATTATTATTATTATTATTTTACTTTTTGTTGAAAAATAACTGAACATAAATTAACCTTCCATCCACATTTATACTCTACATGCCATAATATATACATATCTGGCGTCTCTCCAAACCCACTTGCCTACCATCACCACTATTCTATCAACATCAAGGGCCCAACACTTTTCAACACTCTCCCTCTAAATACGAGGGGGGATAATTAGCCGACCTCTCATAGTGTTCAAAAGAGAACTAGAGAAACATCTCCAAAGGATACCTGATCAACCGGGATGTGGTCAGACTGCGACCAGCTAGTTGACAGACCACCAATCAGAAGACCGGGCCGTGGGGTACACCGATCCCCGGAACCAGGGGGGATTGCACAAAGTGATAATATTAGGCCAAGCATCCCGTGTGTCGAGACAGCATTAAACCAAGTATCCCGCTATAATATATGCATAGTTTCCCATGAACTGTAATTTCTTTACGAGTGAGTGAGTGAGTGAGTGAGTGAGTGAGTGAGTGAGTGAGTGAGTAGTGAGTGAGTGAGTGAGTGAGTGAGTGAGTGAGTGAGTGAGTGTGGGAGGGAGGGAGGGAGGGAAGGGGAGACAAAGAAGTGGCGGGGGGGGGGTGGGGTGGGGGGGGGAAGGTGAAAATAGCAATTGTTATATTTTCTTAATTTGCTCGTCCTTTCTAACACAGACGTCCACGAATGGCAACACTCTAACCACATCTAGATTAAGACAAAGAATACTTATAGACCTTTTCCCCCAGAAGAAAATAGGAAGCGTTGTAGAGCTGACCTAAGCCTAAGGTAAGAATTGAACCCTCCCAACTTGCCCGGCATCACAGCCTTCTTGATCCAGGGGGCAATATGTTATCATTAGCGTCCCGGACTCCCTAACACACACTGTCGACCCTTGCTGATGTATTCCCCAATATTACATTAGGATCTGGCGGCCACAAAATACTAAATTTGTGGATTTCGAAACTTGCGAATATTTCATCTCGGCCTGTGAATAGGAGCAACCCGGCAGACCTGCAGCACCGTACACTGCTAAAGACGGGCTGACCTACAGTAACTTAGTACCGTATACTAAGGTACTATAGAATACTGCCAAAGGAGAAAAATGGTCTGTTATGCTGGTACGGTCGTCTTCCAAGTCGCTTGGAGACGGAGGCCCCCCGCTCGGTCGGAGCAGCCAGAGCAAATATTGACACGGGTTCCAGCCCAACGTTTGTCTTAACATTACACCAATTACACTTTTAAATGTAATCTTCTTGGGGCACGAGGTAAGGCGCGGGGCCCCGTGACCTGGGGGGTGGGGGGGGGGCTTATCAGGGCCCGGGCTCCTTGACCTGGGGGTGGTGTCTTATCAGGGCCCGGGCCCCTTGACCTGGAGGTGGTGTCTTATCAGTGCCCGGGCCCCTTGACCTGGGGGAGGGTGTCTTATCAGGGCCCGGGCCCCTTGACCTGGGGGGGGTGTCTTATCAGGGCCCGGGGCCCCTTGACCTGGAGGTGGTGTCTTATCAGTGCCCGGGCCCCTTGACCTGGGGGGGGTGTCTTATCAGGGCCCGGGCCCCTTGACCTGGGGGGGGTGTCTTATCAGGGCCCGGGCCCCTTGACCTGGAAGGGGGTGCCTTATCAGAGTGCGGGGCCCCGTGACCTGGGGTGGTGCCCGTCAACCCCCCTCCCTCTCCCCTCCACACACACTTAAGACATGCATTATTTTTAGAGGGTTGGGTAAAGTAAGTAATTATCAGAAGAAGGCACCACGCCAGGGAGACTATTGGGGTTGGGTAAAGTTGAAGGAATAAGTTTAGAAATGAGGAATACAGTAGAAGTTAAAATACAGTAGTAGTAATTAGAAGAATACAGTGACATGCGAGCAGTCCACCTTGGTGACACGACGTGTGTGTGTGTGTGTGTGTGTGTGTGTGTGTGTGTGTGTGTGTGTGTGTGTGTGTGTGTGTGTGTGTGTGTGTGTGTGTGTGTTCCCACCAGCTAAGCTAAATTTGCTTTGTTTCACCAGTTAGCAGGAAGTTTGTACAAGGTTCTTCGCGTGCATTTCAACATACACTGATGTCTAGAGATGGATACTGTGTAGCATTCACATATACACACTTTCACACATGTTTTGTTCAAAGTCTTTTTATTATTTGTTTGAGGGGGAGGGGGGAGGGGTGTTCTTGTCTGAATTTGTATTCTGTATTATATTTGTATTATTATTCTGTAGGATTCTCTCTCTTGGGCCACCAACTGTGGGAGTGAGGCGTCACATCTTGTAACAGTCTATCTAGCATTGGATCATCTAACATTTCGATTGTGTGGTAGCGAGGTGCTGTAGTCTGCCGTTTAGTGGTTGTGTGTTCAGGAGTTCATGGAGCTCCTGGATTGTCTGATCATATGGTGGACGGTGTTTTGCTGCTCTTCTTAGCGCCTTGTTCTGCATTGCTTGTAGTTTTTGAATGTTAGGTTTCTTTAAGGTGTGTGTAGTGGTACTGGGGGATACTCTAGATGCGGCCGGACTAGAGCCTTGTACAATTTTACCTTTCTTTCTTTCTTTCTTTCTTTCTTTCTTTATTATGCACCCTATACCCATGCCGTGGGCGGTGATGTAAAGGGTTACAAAGGCACATAATCGGTTCAGGAATTGAACCCCCTAGTTCGTTTAGCTAAGCAAATAACAATCTTTTGACGCTAATTACACAATTATTAATGTTATATATACATGTGTAGTTTAGTGTTCGTGGTAAGGCTCCGGAATCTCCTCAATTGACCATTCCAAAGGGTGGCACCCTGTTTCTCCGTTCCCCTCTCACCCCATGAAGGAAGGGGGGGGGGGCAAGGAGATGTGACACGGGAGGAGGAAGAGGTGTCTCAAGCTTCCCTCCTCCATACTGTTTAATCCCCCCCCCCCCCTCAGCAAAGCTCTACTACTTTCAGTCCTTAAAACAAAAAATATCTCATCCAAATATAGCCCAACTTATAATAAATTAACGTAAATCCTAATTAACAAAATTATTAAGATTCTAATTTTGTCAACACTGCGCAAGAGTTACAAAACAAAAACTTGCAAAACAAAGAACAAATGCAATAAAAGGTTAATACGGTTACATAATTACTATTATTTAAATTCCACCTGTAACATCATTTTAAAAACATTAGATTCATTGTTGTCGATGGATGGTTTATGCAGTGAACGCTGAGGTAATTTATTAATGGTATTGTCAATGGGTGTGTCTGTGTGAACTTTCCGGGGGGGGAGACACTATGAGGGAGTGAGGAACACTCTGAGGGAGGGAGACACTGATGGAGTGGGAGAGGGAGGCACCCCCGTGAGGTGGGGTCTAGACACTGAGGGAGAAAGACACTGATGGAGGGAGTGTGGGGGAGGCATGGCATTCCTTGTGGTACCCCGCCAACACAATATAATTTGTCATCTGTGTCCACCCGTCTCTCCCAACACCAGTTTTATTAACCACGCTGTTGGTTCCCCCTCTGGCTGCCGGATTGTATGTCAACAAATACAATAGGTTAACCTGAGGGAGCTCAGAAGCTGCCCCACACAGTGTTATACAGCAGCCTCGTGTGTGTGTATGACGCCAGCAGGCACTCCGGGCTTGGCGGACCCCCTCATTCCTTTTGAAGATTAAATATAAAAATACCTTCAGTGGCATCGAACTAGTCTCCTGACTGGTGTCACCACTCCAGACACATTTCCGCCCGTGAATCCAAATTGCTGTACACTGATGGCTTTTGGGTGAATATGAATGCCCATTAGTCTTTATCTGACTGTGCAAGAGCTGACCTAACTTTGTCCAACTGTTGCAGGATGTATGGCGGAGGTGAGCGGTGTTTTAATCTCTTCTTCACTCTTGGTCAAACCCTAAACTTTTATATGTTAGGCTGATAAGTTGTTTGGTGGAGATTTGTTATCGTGTATAAATATATATAGTTCTAACCTGTCTTGCACGTTTCTTTCCAGCTGTGCAGCGAGGCCGCATCCCACCATCACAAGGAATGGGGATGCCCAGTCAGTTTATAGCCAATGGCGACACACTTAACGGCCACACTTACCTGTCCTCCTACATCTCCCTGTTGCTGCGCGCCGAGCCCTTCCCCACCTCGCCCTACGGCCAGTGTATGAACGCCAACAACATCATGGGTGTTGACAACATCTGCGAGCTGGCGTCCCGACTCCTCTTCTCGGCCGTAGGCTGGGCCAAGAACATCCCCTTCTTTCCCGAGCTGCAGGTAACGGACCAAGTAGGCGCTGCTGCGACTGGTCTGGTCTGAGCTCTTCGTGCTGAACGCCTCCCAGTGCTCCATGCCCCTGCACGTGGCGCCGCTGCTGGCTGCCGCAGGCCTCCACGCCTCGCCCATGGCGGCCGACAGAGTCGTTGCCTTCATGGACCACATCCGGATCTTCCAGGAGCAGGTGGAGAAGTTGAAGGCTCTCCACGTGGACTCCGCCGAGTACTCCTGCCTCAAGGCCATCGTCCTCTTCACCTCAGGTAAGTCAACTCACATGTGACATGCTAAGGAGGCCCAGTCATCATCCCTCTTTAACCTATTCAAATTTGTATGTACAAGTCTGAACTGAAATTTAAATCATGTAAGCAATGTTTTTTTTTTTGTTGCATTGTAACAGTTAATACTTCTATTCATAATGTAAAACTTCCGTCAGGAATGTTTATTGTCTGCTTGTGTGGACGTCACAATGTGTTGAATCTTACCAAAGAGTACAACCCTACCCACCAACCCACCTAATCTATCGACTCAATTTCTCATTAGCCCAGAAAAGTGTACATTTCAAATGATTTTAAGCTACATATCATTAAAACATGGCGTTTATATGACTATTGCTAGCGTACAAATATGATGCACTTAGTGTGAAGACAAGTTCTTGCCAGTGAAATTGTATCCTGCTACACACTAATCAACACCATCAAACCTTGAAGCTTCTGAAGGAGGCTGCAGAGGTACTTTTTCACCTGCTAACTTGTGTTCTCAGTAAAACACTTGAGACAGGAAATCTCTCACTGGAAAAAGACAAATGTAATTCCAATATTCAAAAAGGCGGATACACAGGAGACATTAAATTACAGAACAGTGTCACTGACAAGTATTCCATGTAAAATACTGGAGATAGTAATCAGGTTGATAATAGTGGAGCACCTGGAGGTGTTCCAGGTGCAGGACAATAGTGGAGGACATAGTGAGATAGTGAGTAGACAGCACACTGGGTTGTTGTTGTTGTTGTTATAGATTCAGCTACTCGGAACAAGTTCCAAGTAGCATGGGCTATGGTGAGCCCGTAGTGGACTTACCTGGCACAGGAGCTGTGCTGTGTAACGCACTGGGGTCGTAGTCCTAAAGGCCCGAGGTCGATCCCCAGCAGAGCCAGAAACAAATGGGTAGAGTAGCTTTCACCCTGATGCCTCTGTTCACCTAGTAGTAAATAAATACCTGGGAGCAGCCGCTACGGGCTGCTTCCTGGGGTTTGTATGTGTGCGCGAGTGATGGAGAAATATATGTAGTAGACATAATAGAGGAAAAATAAATTGGTTCGAAAGGCGGAGGCCAAGAGCTAAAAGCTCGATTCTGCAGATACAAATAGTAAGCAAACACACGCGTCATCCGTACACCTCTACACACTGTATACAACAATGAGAGCAGACTGAGAGGAGTTACAGGCCGCGCTCCTGTGCCAGGTAAGTCTCCTACGGGCTCACCATAGCCCGTGCTACTTGGAACGTCTTGTTCCCAGTAGCTGAATCTCAAACAACGAGAGGAGACTGGAGAGGCGCGCCTCACCGCTGACCTGGCCTGCCCCGCCAGCACAATATACAGGAAGGGTTATCCACATGACCAAACATCGTCGTCAGCTGTTTCCGTCAAGTGCCACCAACCCTTACCACCTCCCTTTGCTCTTTATATTTACAAAGTGGCTGCCTCCTCACTCCCACCTCTCCACCCCTCGACCCCCTTCCCTCTGGCTCCTCATCTCCCCCTCGACCCCGACCAGCCCCTACTCCAGGCGACAAAAAGAGCGAGTTCTTGACCCGTTGGCCTATTGTTGTCCACCATGACACCTCATCAGCAGGATGACGTGACGTCAGCAGTGAACCCTCATTAGATCTGAGGCTAAGGATAGCCGTGGTGTGAGGGAGACGCAGTGAGGAGAGCTGACCTTACATAACTGTGCATGACTAGGGGAAAGTGGAGTCTACCTCCACTTTCCTGGTTTTCATCCTAGAAAGTGGATTCTAACCAGAGGGGGTTCTGTGTAGCCAGATTCCTGATTCTAGCCAGAATCTGTGGAGCCAGATTCCTGATTCTAGCCAGAATCTGTGGAGCCAGATTCCTGATTCTAGCCAGAATCTGTGAGGCAGATTCCTGATTCTAGCCAGAATCTGTGAGGCAGATTCCTGATTCTACCCAGAATCTGTGTAGCCAGATTCCTGATTCTAGCCAGAATCTGTGGAGCCAGATTCCTGATTCTAGCCAGAATCTGTGAGGCAGATTCTAGCCAGATTCCAGAAATCTGAATCTAGCTCTCGTCCTGCCTGTACCTGAGGCGTTATTACAACTATTCTGACGTTCGAATTCCTAGTCGAATGGTATCTTTTTAATGTCATTACAATTGTAACAATAATTTTTACCTTACCTTACGATGATTTCGGGGCTCAACGTCCCTGCGGCTCGGTCCCCGACCAGGCCTCCTATGGTCAATGGTCACATTATACATGTGTCTGAGCATGCAGTTATATGTCGCTTCTACTCTTATTTTCATCATACAAAAAATAATGTTATGGGCATAAACAAGTTCTGCCAGAGACTACTTACTACACTGGCAACTTCTTCTTGTGTGAACTTTTAATTAATTGATCGTATTAATATTGTAATACTTGATTTCGAGTGAGTGGGTACTTCCAATACTTTACCATGGGGAGCCGGTGGCTGAGCGAACAGAACACTGGACGCGTGATCCTGTGGTCCCGGGTTCGATCCCAGGCGCTGGCGAGAAACAATGGGCAGAGTTTCTTTCACCCTGATGCGCCTGTTACCTAGTAGTAAAATAGGTACCTGGGAGTTAGTCAGCTGTCACGGGCTGCTTTCTTGTGGGTGGAGGCCTGGTCGAGGTCCGGGCCGCAGGGACACTAAGCCCCGAAATTATCTCAAGATAACCAAGATAACCCACCAATAGGGAACGTGAGCTGGGTTTAGACCGTCGTGAGACAGGTTAGTTTTACCCTACTTTACCCTACACATGTTTAGATAATTGGTCGATAATTACAAGTTTCCCAAGGGCAGTGTATGGTGGTGTATAGTGGTGGTGTATAGTGGTGTTGGGGGTATGATGTATGGCCAGTGGAGTGATGGCAGTGGTGTGTATGTGGTGGGGAATAATTTGAGATAAAGTATAGCCCCCTGGTGTTAATGTTGAATTTATAATTCACTTTCAAGTTTTATATTTTCTGATGTTTACAGCTACGTTTCCCTGATGGGGGAGAATCCTCTTGGATTTCCGATCTTCCTTGGCCGTGTCCATCACCTTATACTTGGTATTGAATTTTGACAGTTGTGTACCAGGTTACTCTTGGCATTTGTCCAGGTCTTCTAGTAACGCTCTACTGTTCTCAATAGTGGCTCTCAGCTAGTGGAGCACGGGGGTGGTGGTGGTGGTGGTTGTGGTGGAATGTGGTTGTCTGGTGTGTGTGGTAGTGTACTTGTGTGGTGGGTGGTGTGTGCTTGTGGAATGTGGTTGTGGTGGTGGTGGTTGTGGTGTGTGGTGGTGTGGTTGTGGTGTGTGGTGGTGTGGTTGTGGTGTGTGGTGGTGTGGTTGTGGTGTGTGGTGGTGGTGTGTGGTGGTGGTTGTGGTGTGTGGTGGTGGTTGTGGTGTGTGGTGGTGGTTGTGGTGTGTGGTGGTGTGTGGTGGTGTGGTTGTGGTGTGTGGTGGTAGTGTGTGGTGGTGTGTGGTGGTGGTGTGTGGTGGTGGTGTGTGGTGGTGGTGTGTGGTGGTGGTTGTGGTGTGTGGTGGTGGTGATGGTGTGTGGTGGTGGTGGTGATGGTGTGTGGTGGTGGTGGTGTGAAGTGATGGTTGTAGTGTGTAGTGGTGGTGGTGGTGTGAAGTGATGGTTGTGAAGTGATGGTTGTGAAGTGATGGTTGTGGTGTGGTAGTTGTGGTGTGTGGGGGTGGTGATGGTTGTAGTGTGTAGTGGTGGTGGTGGTGGTGTGAAGTGATGGTTGTGGTGTGGTAGTTGTGGTGTGTGGGGGTGGTGATAGTGGTGGTGTGATGGTGTTGATGCTTGGGGTCGATCACTTAGTCCTTGGTCAGCACACTTCCTGACGTTTTGTTTGATATACCTCCCTCCCTCCCTCCCTCTCTCCCTCCCTCCCTCCCTCTCTCCCTCCCTCCCTCTCTCCCTCCCTCCCTCCCTCTCTCCCTCCCTCCCTCCCTCCCTCCCTCTCTCCCTCCCTCCCTCTCTCCCTCCCTCCCTCCCTCCCTCCCTCTCTCCCTCCCTCCCTCCCTCCCTCTCTCCCTCCCTCCCTCCCTCTCTCCCTCCCTCCCTCTCTCCCTCCCTCCCTCCCTCTCTCCCTCCCTCCCTCTCTCCCTCCCTCCCTCCCTCCCTCTCTCCCTCCCTCTCTCCCTCCCTCCCTCCCTCTCTCCCTCCCTCCCTCTCTCCCTCCCTCCCTCCCTCTCTCCCTCCCTCCCTCTCTCCCTCCCTCCCTCCCTCCCTCCCTCCCTCCCTCTCTCCCTCCCTCCCTCTCTCCCTCCCTCTCTCCCTCCCTCTCTCCCTCCCTCTCTCCCTCCCTCCCTCCCTCTCTCCCTCCCTCCCTCTCTCCCTCCCTCCCTCCCTCCCTCTCTCCCTCCCTCCCTCCCTCCCTCTCCCACCTTCCTGTCCCTCCCTCCCTCCCTCTCATCCACTCCCACCTTCCTGTCCCTCTCTCCCTCCCCTCCTTGCCTTTCCTCCCTCCTTCCTGCCATCCCTTCCTCACCCCTCGTTTTTTCCCATTCCTCATCGCAATTCCTCCCTCCTTCCCCATCATACCTCCTCATTCCCTCACCCACTATGCCCTTTCTCTCCATTCACAAGTTTCACTTTCCTCTTATCACCAGTGAGAAGAGGAGTAACAGTATAAAAAGGGATAATCTGATAACCTCCACAGAGACCTTGACGTTCTCATGACGAAGACCACTCTGAAGGAATCAACCTTGCCTTATCACATCCACTCGCCACAGGCATCTCTTATGCCCTATATAACCTTCTCACTCCTCGATCTGATGTCTCTAAGAACCGGGAAGAAACCCGATCTAAACTAAGCAATGAGACTGGTGCTTACTCCTCATCACTGAGTACAGGGGACCGAGGTCTGGCTGACCTCGCCTACAGACCTAAATTGGGGTTACCTAGGAGTTTTTCCGGGGCTTAGCGTCCCCGCGGCCCGGTCGTCGACCAGGCCTCCTCGTTGCTGGACTGGTCAGCCAGGCTGTTTGACGCGGCTGCTCCGCAACCTGATATATGAATCACAGCCTTCTTGAGGTTATCTTGAGATGATTTCGGGGCTTTTTTAGTGTCCCCGCGGCCCGGTCCTCGACCAGACCTCCACGCCCAGGAAGCAGCCCGTGACAGCTGACTAACACCCAGGTACCTATTTTACTGCTAGGTAACAGGAGCATAGGGTGAAAGAAACTCTGTCCATTGTTTCTCGCCGCGCCTGGGATCGAACCCAGGACCACAGGATCACAAGTCCACCATGCTGTCCGCTCGGCCGACCGGCCTGGTTGATCCTGTTGCGTAACACTTTAACTACACTGTCATTCAAATTCTTTGTCCAATCTGACCTTGAAGTTGTGGATGGAGGTGGCTTCCCCAACTTCTATCAGTGCATTTATACTCCACTTGTTGACCGCCCGTAAAAGGTACAAGTATTTCCTTCCTTTTCTTCGACTCATTTAGCGTTTCCAGCTTCCACTTGTGTGCTATTGTCATACTTTCACTTTAAAGAAGCTGTCCTTGTTCACCTTATCGATTCCCCTCGTTATCTTCTATGTTGTGATCATGTCTCTTGGTTTTTTTCCGTCTTCTAATTTTTTTTTAGACCCAGTTCCCTCAACCTATCGCCGTAGCTTAACCTACTAATTTTATTGCAAACATCTGTACTTTTTTACAATATTAGTTTCATTCTTCCCAAGTTATGGTAATATTATGTGCAGGTGCCACGGGGGGTCTTCAGGGAAGGTGCAGGTGCCACGGGGGGTCTTCAGGGAAGGTGCAGGTGCCACGGGGGGTCTTCAGGGAAGGTGCAGGTGCCACGGGGGGTCTTCAGGGAAGGTGCAGGTGCCACGGGGGGTCTTCAGGGAAGGTTCAGGTGCCACGGGGGGTCTTCAGGGAAGGTTCAGGTGCCACGGGGGGTCTTCAGGGAAGGTTCAGGTGCCACGGGGGTCTTCAGGGAAGGTGCAGGTGCCACGGGGGGTCTTCAGGGAAGGTTCAGGTGCCACGGGGGGTCTTCAGGGAAGGTTCAGGTGCCACGGGGGGTCTTCAGGGAAGGTTCAGGTGCCACGGGGGTCTTCAGGGAAGGTGCAGGTGCCACGGGGGGTCTTCAGGGAAGGTTCAGGTGCCACGGGGGGTCTTCAGGGAAGGTTCAGGTGCCACGGGGGTCTTCAGGGAAGGTTCAGGTGCCACGGGGGGTCTTCAGGGAAGGTTCAGGTGCCACGGGGGGTCTTCAGGGAAGGTGCAGGTGCCACGGGGGTCTTCAGGGAAGGTGCAGGTGCCACGGGGGTCTTCAGGGGAAGGTTCAGGTGCCACGGGGTCTGAGGGGGAAGGTTCAGGTGCCACGGGGTCTGAGGGGGAAGGTTCAGGTGCCACGGGGGTCTTCAGGGAAGGTTCAGGTGCCACGGGGGTCTTCAGGGAAGGTTCAGGTGCCACGGGGGTCTTCAGGGAAGGTTCAGGTGCCACGGGGGTCTTCAGGGAAGGTTCAGGTGCCACGGGGTCTGAGGGGGAAGGTTCAGGTGCCACGGGGTCTGAGGGGGAGGAGCAGGAATGTGAAAGTGGTGAAGGGTGAGGGCCAACTCATCACCTGGTAAACACAGAGCCATGAGAGGCACCCGGTACGCTAATTAATGCACCACACGCAGAACTAATTGCAATATTGACAAATGTACAAAAATATGTATATATGCATACATACACCTCATATATGCAGCCCGCACTACAGATAATACTAATATTATATATATATATATATATATATATATATATATATATATATATATATATATATATATATATATATATATATGTCGTACCTAGTAGCCAGAACGCACTTCTCAGCCTACTATGCAAGGCCCGATTTGCCTAATAAGCCAAATTTTCCTGAATTAATATATTTTCTCTATTTTTTTCTTATAAAATGATAAAGCGACCCATTTCATTATGTATGAGGTCATTTTTTTTTATTGGAGTTAAAATTAATGTAGATATATGACCGAACCTAACCAACCCTACCTAACCTAACCTAACCTATATTTATAGGTTAGGTTAGGTTAGGTAGCCAAAAAAGTTAGGTTAGGTTAGGTTAGGTAGGTTAGGTAGTCGAAAAACAATTAATTCATGAAAACTTAGCTTATTAGGCAAATCGGGCCTTGCATAGTAGGCAGAGAAGTGCGTTCTGGCTACTAGGTACGACATATATATATATATATATATATATATATATATATATATATATATATATGTCGTACCTAGTAGCCAGAACGCACTTCTCAGTCTACTATGCAAGGCCAAATTTGCCTAATAAGCCAAGTTTTCATGAATTAATTGTTTTTCGACTACCTAACCTACCTAACCTAACCTAACTTAACTTTTTCGGCTACCTAACCTAACCTAACCTATAGAGATAGGTTAGGTTAGGTTAGGTAGGGTTGGTTAGGTTAGGTAGGGTTGGTTAGGTTCGGTCATATATCTACGTTAATTTTAACTCCAATAAAAAAAAATTGACCTCATACATAATGAAATGGGTAGCTTTATCATTTCATAAGAAAAAAATTAGAGAAAATATATTAATTCAGGAAAACTTGGCTTATTAGGCAAATCTGGCCTTGTATAGTAGGCCAAAAAGTACGTTCTGGCTACTAGGTACGACATATATATATATATATATATATATATATATATATATATATATATATATATATATATATATATATATATATGTCGTACCTAGTAGCCAGAACTCACTTTTCAGCCTACTATTCAAGGCCCGATTTGCCTAATAAGCCAAGTTTTCCTGAATTAATATATTTACTATAATTTTTTTCTTATGAAATGATAAAGCAACCCTTTTCTCTATGTATGAGGTCAATTTTTTTTTATTGGAGTTAAAATTAACGTAGATATATGACCGAACCTAACCAACCCTACCTAACCTAACGTAACCTATATTTATAGGTAAGGTTAGGTTAGGTAGCCAAAAAAAGCTAGGTTTGGTTAGGTTAGGTAGGTTAGGTAGACGAAAAAACATTAATTCATGAAAACTTGGCTTATTAGGCAAATCGGGCCTTGAATAGTAGGCTAAGAAGTGCGTTCTGGCTATTAGGTACGACATATATATATATATATATATGTCGTACCTTGTAGCCAGAACTCACTTCTCAGCCTACTATTCAAGGCCCGATTTGCCTAATAAGCCAAGTTTTCCTGAATTAATATATTTACTATAATTTTTTTCTTATGAAATGATAAAGCAACCCTTTTCTCTATGTATGAGGTCAATTTTTTTTTATTGGAGTTAAAATTATCGTAGATATATGACCGAACCTACCCAACCCTACCTAACCTAACCTAACCTATATTTATAGGTAAGGTTAGGTTAGGTAGCCAAAAAAAGCTAGGTTAGGTTAGGTTAGGTAGGTTAGGTAGACGAAAAAATATTAATTCATGAAAACTTGGCTTATTAGGCAAATCGGGCCTTGAATAGTAGGCTGAGAAGTGCGTTCTGGCTATTAGGTACGACATATATATATATATATATATATATAATATATATATATATATATATATATATATATATATATATATATATATATGTCGTACCTAGTAGCCAGAAAGCACTTCTCAGCCTACTATGCAAGGCCCGATTTGCCTAATAAGCCAAGTTTTCCTGAATTAATATATTTTCTCTAATTTTTTTCTTATAAAATGATAAAGCTACCCATTTCATTATGTATGAGGTAAAAAAAAAATTATTGGAGTTAAAATTTACGTAGATATATGACCGAACCTAACCAACCCTACCTAACCTATCTTTATAGGTTAGGTTAGGTTAGGTAGCAGAAAAAGTTAGGTTAGGTAGTCGAAAAACAATTAATTCATGAAAACTTGGCTTATTAGGCAAATCTTGCCTTGCATAGTAGGCCGAGAAGTGCGTTCTGGCTACTAGGTACGACATATATATATATATATATATATATATATATATATATATATATATGATCATATTCATATTTATACACTGTGGAATAGCACAAACAGTAGTGGTCAAACAGGTGGCGTTGAAAGTACTGATTGAACAGGTGGTGGTAGACCAGGTGAGAGCAGACCAGGTGAGAGCAGACCAGGTGAGAGTAATGGGAACGGGAGAGAAGAGATCATACTCTCCCTCGAGTGGCAGACACACAAGTCCAGCCACTCGAGAAGTAGTGTTACTGTACACTTACACGTATACTGGGTGTAAGTGTACCAATAATAGTCATGTTCTACAAGAAACCTTTCCAAGTTCTCCAACACCACCTCCAGTATCACGTGTTAATGAATCACAGCTCCGTCATCTGCCACTCATATGGAGAGAGAAAATGATTACACTCCTTCACTTCAGAAAAATATGACGTTAAATAAGCACCAACTTTGCGGTTAGCGCACTTGGTCATCAAAGGTTATATAGACCCGTACGTGTTGTCTCCAGGGGGACAATACACACCAATGTTTCTATTGTTTCATCCTCCCAACTTGGTCGATTTGCCGAGCATTTACGTCAGCTGGTTGGTTTATTACACGTAGTGAGTGAGTGAGTGAGTGAGTGAGTGAGTGAGTGAGTGAGTGAGTGAGTGTGGGAGATCACAAGCTCTCAGGTCCACCACCACAACGGAAAGGCCACCAGAGGGGGTGGTCGACGGCCCGCGAACTCCAACAATGGAAGGATTGATTGATGAGGCGTGTTGACCTTAACAGCACGACATACGCTACTATCGCACGCAGCAAAGGTCATCGATCACCACCTTATGGAAAAGTTAACAGATGGAAGTGTTACCGTTAAGGTCGTGCAGCACGTAGGCACGGAAGAGGTGGGCCGTGCTTTATCCCCCCCTGGCACTCCTAGTTACAATATTCATCTGTAATACTCGTGGCACTAACTGCCCAGTCGTTAACACTGCACCTCGCACTACATTGACTTGTTATCTCACAAATTTCATCTGGCTATCCATCCTGCCTTAATGTTGCATTAGATTAAGCAATTATGCGATGTTAATCTCTCCATTAACATATAAAGCTGGTCTCATGAATACTGGTTATGCTGAGGGGGGCCCAGGAGCCTAGTAATTCTTCTTGGCTCCCTTACAAGGCACTCTTGTACACGCTGAGGGGGGGCCCAGGAGCCTAGTAATCCTTCCTGGCTCCCATACAAGGCACTCTTGTACACGCTGAGGGGGGGCCCAGGAGCCTAGTAATCCTTCCTGGGTCCCTCACAAGGCACTCTTGTTGATGTAGCTTTTCTTTTTTATGCTGCGCCTCCTTTTGATGCTGTCCCTCGTGTTGATGCTGATATGTGTAATGCTGCTAGGCATACTTCTGTAACATTCCTTCATTTATATTGGATTTTTATTTGTTCTGGTCGAAAAAAGAAACCATTCATTTAGTAAGTTATTAACAAGCTCTACGAACTGTTGACCAGACCACACTAGAAGGTGAAGGGACGAAGACGTTTCGGCACGTCTTGAACCATTCTCAAGCACAATCAACTTGAGAATGGTCCAGGACGGACCGAAACGTCGTCGTCTCTTCACTTTCTAGTGTGTGGTCTGGTCAACATACTTCAGCCACGTTATTGTGACTCGTTGTCTGCAAGCTCTACGAACTGTTTGGCTGTGAAAGATTCCCCTCTCTCTATCGCTACCTGCCAGAACCAGCTGGTCCCCTCGTTGTCTCCCCTCCTTGTAACGTGACCCCGACCCTCCCCACGCAACGTAATCACGACCTCACTTGTACGGCTGTTTGCAAACCTGCGAAATCCGACCTCGTGATTGAATCATTATGAGGGGAAGTGAGGGGGAAGAGCAACGGAGGTGGCTGGTCACTGTACTAGTCGACCTCTTACAAATTACGTCTAAATTTGGCCGTTTACCCGTACGGCCGTAAATGGACGTAATTTGAAAATGAACAGGAACTATCAGGGGGGGGGGGGAAGTGCCAAGCCAATACGACTATATAGCACTGAGAAGTGGGTCAGGATAAGGATTTGGGATGGGACGGGGGGGGGGGAAGGAATGGTGCCCAACCACTTGGACGGTCGGGGATTGAACGCCAACCTGCATGAAGGGAGACCGTTGCTCTACCGTCCAGCCCAAGTGGTTGGGAATTTGAAAATGAAAAAAAAATTGGATTTATTTTTTTCCACAATAGCAAGTTAAGGGTTCTCTGGTAGGTTCGGAGGACAGGAAATTCTCCTAATGCTTCAAAACGTCATGAAAACCGTTAACTGAAAGTTTCTTCTCTCAACCTAACAGCCTAAGCCGGAGGACTCAAACAGAAAACGGGACAGTACATGATTTTCGTGAGCCGATTTCATTTCAAAACACGTCTATTTTTGGCCATAGCGCGCATGCGGGCGAAAAGTGACGTTATTTTAAAGAGGACGTTTTTTACTCTCAGAATTTTTCTTGGGATAACTATTGAATATTTCAATCTAAACACGACTTTTTAATGATGGATACCAAACTTCAACAACGTAGAAGTGCAAACATCTTCAGTTGAAGGTTATTCCACACGACAAATAAGACTGTTTACGTAATGTCTCTTGAGAGCGCTCCTTGATTACAACTATGAGACCAAAAACACTTGTTGATTACGACATTTATCTTGTTTACCTATAGTTTAGCATCCGGATCAATATTTGCCGTTTTCTGTACCTCTATGCTGAAGTAAGTTTCCCATTTTCTACGTTTGATGATATCACTTTACTGCGTTGCTTAAATTCATACCCGTTTCTTGTTATTTTTGGCCTCTAATAACGCAAGATATCTCTTCTTGAGATCTTGAGGTTATCTTGAGATGATTTCGGGGCTTTTTAGTGTCCCCGCGGCCCGGTCCTCGACCAGGCCTCCACCCCCAGGAAGCAGCCCATGACAGCTGACTAACACCCAGGTACCTATTTTACTGCTAGGTAACAGGGGCATAGGGTGAAAGAAACTCTGCCCAATGTTTCTCGCCGGCACCCGGGATCGAACCCGTGACCACAGGATTATAAGTCCAGCGTGCTGTCCGCTCGGCCGACCGGCTCCCTTGCACATAGTGTGAATGAAAGTAGCGAGATACACAATGAATCTCAATCTACACGGTGAGAAAACATTAGTTTCAACGAGGAAGGTTATTGTTGCTTTAGATTTACTCAGAACGAAATATCCATGTAGCACGGGCTATGGTGAGCCCGTGAAACGAGGATGAAGGTGCTGGGGATGGACTTGCCCGTCCTACCCCTTCCGGCCCTGTGATGGAGAAGCCCGCCAACAGGTCACTTCCCCCGGCCGGAAGTGTGGTGACCGCAAACACTGACTGACCCGCCATTCTCGTTTGAATCGACGAGACGTGAGACTATACGGAGTGAACTGACGCAACCCGTCCTCACACTAGGCTGTTTAAAGCAGCGGCCGTCCTCCTCTGACATATTCACAAATGTTAACATACGGTGTATTAAAAACTGTAGTGTTCTCAAATTATAAATTAATATTATTTTACATAAAAATTCTATGTATAGTTAGGCGTTATTCTATAGCTAACGTTAGGCGTAGGTTAGGTTAGGTGTTTAGTTAGGTTTTGTTTAGATTTGAAGTACAGTACGTGAAGCATTTGTCGATCGAATTGTGGTTCGAGCAGAGGAATTGAGCGAAAAACTTGTTCCGAAGTGTTCGGACGTCATCAGTTGTGAGTAGTGTATAAACCGCTTTTCATTCACAAACAAGGGGGTAGGGGGGTTTGTCGGCTGGATTAACGAGCTTGGATCTTTGCATGCGAGGACAGGCTGACTGACGATACCCTCCAGTCCTGACACGCGGGGGTCACAGTCACCCTACTGACCACACACTCGCCGGCTACACCCTGGCCAGACAAAAATAATAACACCAAAGGTTGCACAAACGCATCAACTGGCTCTCCAGGACTACACGTGGAGGCCTCTGCCCACCAAAATGCAAAGCGGGAATAACTTTTGAGAGAATATGTGAATAGTTTCCGGAAAAAATATATATATTTGGAGCACGATAGAAAACCCCCCACACTTGATGATTGATAGATAAAGATTAAGCCACCCAAGAGGTGGCACGGGCATGAATAGCCCGTAACCCCACACACACTTGAAGGCGAGGCATGGGCGTAGGGGAGCCCAGGATCACACACTTGAGGGCGAGGGGCGGGCGTAGGGGAGCCCAGGATCACTCACTTGAGGGCGAGGGGCGGGCGTAGGGGAGCCCAGGATCACTCGCTTGAGGGCGAGGGGCGGGCGTAGGGGAGCCCAGGATCACTCACTTGAGGGCGAGGGGCGGGTGTAGGGGAGCCCAGGATCACTCACTTGAGGGCGAGGGGCGGGCGTAGGGGAGCCCAGGATCACTCACTTGAGGGCGAGGGGCGGGCGTAGGGGAGCCCAGGATCACTCACTTGAGGGCGAGGGGCGGGCGTAGGGGAGCCCAGGATCACACACTTGAGGGCGAGGGGCGGGCGTAGGGGAGCCCAGGATCACACACTTGAGGGCGAGGGGCGGGCGTAGGGGAGCCCAGGATCACTCACTTGAGGGCGAGGGAGGGACACGCGTGTGTCACGGTCTGGTAGCGGTGCCATCCTTGATCAGAGCGTCAGGTGGAGCGCCTCTTGCTTGTTTCACGGGGCGTGACCAGAGTAAACAATCAGGGTGGGGACGGGTACTGTTGTAGGGGGGATAGCGGGCAAGGTACCGTTGTTCGGGGGGGGGGGTGGCTGTAGTAAGTACCGTTGTGAGGGTCAAGCTGGAACAGGTACCGTTATGGGACCTGACCGCTGGGACGGGTGGTAGTAATGGTACCATGAGATGGCACCATTTTATTGAGTTGGTTAGGACGGGCGCCACTTTAGGGACAGGCTGGAATGAGACGTGAGAGAGGACGGACAGAGGGAGACTGAGTAGAGGGGGACATGGGGACGAGAAAAGGGATAAAGGAAGAGAGGGAGGGGGAAAGGGGTCGTAGACCCGGGCACAACCGGGTACTTCCATTTAATAATATGTAACCATTTTAAAATCATGACAATCAGATGAGCCTTAGGAACGTTGGGAATCACGCCTTTATGCTAAGGCTACACAATGCCCAAACTCTATGATCGACGACAAAAATCACACAAGACTGAGAAGGATGCTCAGACTGCTAATTTGTGGACTACCAGAAAGCCTTCAACACAGTACCTCACACACGAGACTAGCGCACAGGAAGGATGCACAAACCGGTATAACATGATAAGCGCAGCAGTGGATAAGCGAGGACATACACAACCAAAGTCAGGAGATCAAGTGATGGAAAGCATCAGAATAGCGAAACGTTACCAGTAAATTCAGACGAACATTCCAGCATTAGTTCGAATCCCTCTCGGGTGCACATGATCTCACAGAAGCTATAGACTCCTTTCTATCAAGTGTTTGCCAATCATATAGGATAATTTTGAGGATAAATGCGAAGACTGCAATAGGAAAATACAGGAAGAACCAGACTGCAGAAAATAATTATAAATGAGGCTACAAGTTTAACTTTAGCATGTGTAAATTTAAATAGGAATTAGGAAATAAAAGATTCAAAAGGAAAGGGAAAACCGGAGTACCGGAGCTGAGAGATACGAGATAAAAGAACAACAGAGTTAAAACTGAAAAAGACAAAGAAACAAGGAAGACCTTATCACCACATGGGCTACAACATATCTCATCACCACATGGGCTACAACATATCTCATCACCACATGGGCTACAACATATCTCATCACCACATGGGCTACAACATATCTCATCACCACATGGGCTACAACATATCTCATCACCACATGGGCTACAACATATCTCATCACCACATGGGCTACAACATATCTCATCACCACATGGGCTACAACATATCTCATCACCACATGGGCTACAACATATCTCATCACCACATGGGCTACAACATATCTCATCACCACATGCGCTACAACATACTCACCTCATCACCACGTGGGCTACAACATTCTCATCTCATCACCACATGGACTACCACATGCTCACATCATCACCACATGGGCTACAACATGCTCACCTCATCACCACATGGGCTACCACATGCTCATCTCATCACCACATGGGCTACAACATTCTCATCTCATCACCACATGGGCTACAACATTCTCACCTCATCACCACATGGGCTACAACATGCTCACCTCATCACCACATGCGCTACAACATGCTCACCTCATCACCACATGGGCTACAATATGCTCACCTCATCACCACATGCGCTACAACATGCTCACCTCATCACCACATGCGCTACAACATACTCACCTCATCACCACATGGGCTACAACATACTCACCTCATCACCACATGCGCTACAACATACTCACCTCATCACCACATGCGCTACAACATACTCACCTCATCACCACATGCGCTACAACATACTCACCTCATCACCACATGGGCTACAACATGCTCACCTCATCACCACATGGGCTACAACATACTCACCTCATCACCACATGGGCTACAACATGCTCACCTCATCACCACATGCGCTACAACATACTCACCTCATCACCACATGCGCTACAACATACTCACCTCATCACCACATGCGCTACAACATACCCAAGTCAACTGACACGACCCCAATTGACTTGGGAACCTACACATTAAGCCCTTAAAGGATATGAGAGACGGAACCCAAGAGCTTAATCTCAACCCGCAGGACATCAAGGTAAACACACACCTGTGCTAGAGGGTAACACACACACACCTGTACTAGAGGGTAACATACACACACACCTGTACCAGAGGGTAACACACACCTGTACTAGAGGATAACACACACACACCTGTACTAGAGGGTAACACACACCTGTGCTAGAGGGTAACACGACTGCTGGGCCACTTTGCCGTGGCCTTACGTGCCATAGAAGACAAGCAAACCACTAACATGACACATATACAGATTTCACACAAAAAACACTTTACACACACATAATACGCACCTTGTATGTTTACAAAGGTACTTTACCCATGAGTTAGTGGTGGGTACCTACCCACCTTACCCATCAGTGGGTGTTGGTGGGTACTTGTCTTACCCATCAGTGGGTGTTGGTGGGTACTTGTCTTACCCATCAGTGGGTGGTGGTGGGTACTTGTCTTACCCATCAGTGGGTGTTGGTGGGTACTTGTCTTACCCATCAGTGGGTGGTAGTGGGTACTTGTCTTACCCATCAGTGGGTGTTGGTGGGTACTTGTCTTACCCATCAGTGGGTGTTGGTGGGTACTTGTCTTACCCATCAGTGGGTGTTGGTGGGTACTTGTCTTACCCATCAGTGGGTGTTGGTGGATACTTGTCTTACCCATCAGTGGGTGTTGGTGGGTACTTGTCTTACCCATCAGTGGGTGTTGGTGGGTACTTGTCTTACCCATCAGTGGGTGTTGGTGGGTACTTGTCTTACCCATCAGTGGGTGTTGGTGGGTACTTGTCTTACCCATCAGTGGGTGTTGGTGGGTACTTGTCTTACCCATCAGTGGGTGGTGGTGGATACTTGTCTTACCCATCAGTGGGTGTTGGTGGGTACTTGTCTTACCCATCAGTGGGTGTTGGTGGGTACTTGTCTTACCCATCAGTGGGTGTTGGTGGGTACTTGTCTTACCCATCAGTGGGTGTTGGTGGGTACTTGTCTTACCCATCAGTGGGTGTTGGTGGGTACTTGTCTTACCCATCAGTGGGTGTTGGTGGGTACTTGTCTTACCCATCAGTGGGTGTTGGTGGGTACTTGTCTTACCCATCAGTGGGTGGGGGATGGGTGAGGGTAGCATGGGTGACGAAACAGTGGGGTGGGAGTGTGTGTGTGTACGTACGTGGCACATTACCGTATGTACTGTGGGTGAGACGGAGGGTCCAGAGGAGGTGTAGGTCAACGTGTTCTGCCTTAATCATGCAGGTGTGGGAGCCGAGGTCACGTGTGTGGCCTTAATTACGCAGGTGTGTGTGGGGGCCGTGGGAGAACGTTGGCTTCTTTGTCCATGTAGATGTAGGGTGTAGAGGAATGTGTGGGAGATGTGGCCCATGTGTGTGTGTGTGTTCTCTTAACCATGCAGGTGTGGGAGATGTGGCCCATGCGTGTTATACCTTAGCCATGCAGGTGTGGCCATGTGTGCACCCTTAGCCATGCAGGTGTGGCTATGTGTGCTCCCTTTACCATGCAGGTGTGGCCATGTGGGTACCCTTAGCCATGCAGGTGTGGCTATGTGTGCTCCCTTTACCATGCAGGTGTGGCCATGTGTGCTCCCTTAACCCTGCAAGTGTGGCATGTATGCTGCTTAACCATACAGGTGTGGGAGGTGTGGCCCATGTGTGCTCCCTTAACCATGCAGGTGTGGGAGAAGTAGCCATGTGTGCTCCCTTAACCCTGCAGGTGTGGGAGAGGCAGCCATCTGTGCTCCCTTAACCCTGCAGGTGTGGCCATGTGTGCACCCTTAACCCTGCAGGTGTGGCCATGTGTGCACCCTTAACCCTGCAGGTGTGGCCATGTGTGTACCCTTAACCCTGCAGGTGTGGCCATGTGTGTACCCTTAACCCTGCAGGTGTGGCCATGTGTGTCCCTTTAACCATGCAGGTGTGACCATGTGTTCACCCATTACCATGCAGGTGTGGTCATGTGTGCACTCTTAACCACGCAGGTATAGCATGTGTGGCCACTTGTGGTGCTTTAACCATACAGGTGTGTGCGAGGTGTGGTCACATGTGGTGCCTTACCCATGCAGGTGTGGGAGGTGTAGCCACGTGTGTCGCCTTAACCTCGCAGATGTGTGTAGTGTGACCACGAGTGGCGCCTTAACCCATGCAGGTATGGCCACGTGTGGTGCCCTAACCACGCAGGTGTGGGAGGTGTGGCCACGTGTGTCGCCGGTGTGGGTCACAAGAGTTTACATGCAAGCCGGGAAGAGTGGCGGGTCAGACAGGTGTGTGTGACACGAATACCCAGTCCTCCCTCCATCTTGCATCTTCAGCCGTAATTAAGAACCCGGAGACGTACCCCCAGGGTGAAGTACAGGGTGAGCACTTCACCCTGGGCGAGTTAAGAACACGGGGTGGTCGGTCGTGTGCTAAGAGCCGCTCATCTACCCTACTGGGGGAAAGATAGGGGGGTTCAAATCAGCAATTTCTTGAGGGGGGTAAAGCGTTGGTGGCTGTGGTGTGGGGGAGCCAGGCGGGCCAGTCGTGGCCCCCTGACCTTTAGTGTGTGTGGTCACTGCTCCGGCTCTACCTGCCTCTGTGTGTGTGTGTGTGTGTGTGTGTGTGTGTGTGTGTGTGTGTGTGTGTGTGTGTGTGTGTGTGTGTGTGTGTGTGTGTGTGTGTGTGTGTGTGTGTGTGTGTGTGTGTGTGTGTGTACTCACCTATTTGTGCTTGCGGAGGTTGAGTTTTGACTCTTTGGTCCCGCCTCTCAACCGTCAATCTACTGGTGTACAGATTCCTGAACTTCTCGGGCTCTATCATATCTGCATTTGAAACTGTCTATGGAGTCAGCCTCCACCATAACACTACTTAATGCATTCCATTTTATAACTACTCTGACACTGATCAAAATTATTTATAATTTCTCTGTGGCTCATTTGGACACTCAATTTCCACCTGTGTCTCTGTTCGTGTACCTCCCATACTAAATAGTTTGTTTTTATCCACCCCTGTCAATTCTGTGAGGATTTTGTATGTGGTGATTATGTTTCTCCTAACTTCCGTCTTCCGGAGAACTGAGGTGTAATTCTCGTTGTCTTTCCTGGTAACTGATACATCTCGGGTCTGGGACTGGTCTGCTATCATAGTTTGGAATCTTCTCAAACTCACTCTTGTGTAGCTTGGTATGGACTCCAGGCTAGAGCTGCATACTTGACATGTGTGGTATGCAAGGGTTCTGAATGATTCTTTATCCAAATTTCTAAATGCACTTGTTATGTTGGTCAATCTAGCATACGCCGCTGATTATATCCTGTGTGATATCAACCCCCCAGATATATATATATATATATATATATATATATATATATATATATATATATATATATATATATATATATATATATATATATATATATATATCTCTCTCTCTCTCTCTCTCTCTTTCTACTCGACTCTTGAAGGCACTTCCCAGATGGTACCTTGTGTTCAGCCTTCTGCTCTCTTCACCTTATTTCATTGTGTGTACGGGGGAGGGATGTGTATGCACTTACATAATTGTGCTTGCTGTGGTTGAGCTATGACTGCTTGGTCCCGTCTCTCAACCTTCGGTCAACTGGCGTTCAGGGTTTCGGGGCCTCTTCAGCACTTTCATAACTACACGTGAAACTGTGTACGGAGTCTGCTTCCAGCACTTTACCTCTTAGAGAGTTCATTTGTTCACTGCCCCTCATACTCAAGACGTTATTTGTACTGTCTCTGACTCATTTGGGTACTCAGTTTCCACCTATGCCCTGAGGGCAAGTACCACCAATCACAAATGCCGTAGTCTGCCCTTTCAATGATATGTCCCGGGATATGTCGTCCAATGACACGAGGATAAATGCCATTGGTCTTCCCTCCTAACTCAAGCCTCTCAACTCTGAAAGACTGTTTTCACATACTTCGTACATAAGGTCTTTAGCAATTCTCTATTCATATGTATAAAGGCAGTTCCTTTAGCATATGCTAAGGGCACTCTAGCATATGCCGGTGATGGGATCAGATTGATGTGGGACTCTGAAGACAAGTTCGATGTAATATAAATCCCAAAGTCTCTTTCTTTGCCCAATGCTTGAAAAAATGCATATCTCATTTAGCCTCCTCTTCCCAGTACCTCCGTTTCATTACTTTGCACTTGCAGAACTTAAACTCTTAATTAACATTTGTTGGACCATTCATTCAATAAACTCAAATCATGTTAATTTCTTACTATTCTCCTCAGAATCAGTCTATCCCCTCTGGAAGGTCTTATACACGTCTCAGAAACAGAAGAGATGCAAGTACTGACTCCTGTGGGGACACCTCTGGTGACCTTATTTCTGATTCTGATTTACAGTCTTCCATTGCTTATACTCCCTTATCCCTAGTAGCAAATTCACTGTCACTTCTGCCCGTTTCTGCCGCACATATAGGGGGGGGAGGACTCCTCAGTGTTCAGTCCACGTGAACACTGAGGAGTTCTTAGTTCTTAGGAGTTCTCCCTTACGACCCAATCACCCAAAGAATGCCATTGCCGGATCTCTGTACCACACACTGCCTCCTTACAGCGGACACCAAAATGCCCATAAAACCCACACGAAGATCAAAATTGGAGACCCGAAATCTGATGTGCCCCTGGTGCCCCTAGTGCCCCTGGTGCCCCTGGTGCCCCCTGCTGCCCAGGGGTCCCACATTCACCACCAACCCCTCCAGGTGGTCTCTCTGGTATCTATTACCTCTCAATAACGACATGCTGTACTGAGCGGTCGCATGGCTACTGCTGAGGTCTCCTTTTGTGTAACATTCTTCCGACTGACACAACCCCCAACACATACAGTAACAGACTAGCGCCAAACCTATTGTATTCACCTAGTTGTGCTTGTGGGGGTTGAGCTCTGGCTTTTTCGGCCTGCCTCTCAACTGTCAATCAATCAATCAATTCCCCCCCCCCCACACACACACATACCCAGGAAGCATCCCGTAACAGCTGTCTAACTACCAGGTACCTATTCACTGATAGGTAACAGGGGGCATCAGGGTGAAAGAAACTACCCATTTTTGTTTCCGTCATCGCCGGGGATCGGTCATCTGGTCATAGGACTACGAATCCAACGCGCTGACCACTCAGCCACAGGCCCACATGTGGCTGTGTCAGTTTTGACATCCAATACCAGGAACCCAATGACGATGTAATAACACACTTGTATCTCATACACAAGCGATTGATTTTGCTGTTATCTAATGTGGATAACTGGAAATGTACTGGATAAGTTTAGATTTAGGAAAGACCTGGATAAATATTGGTTTGGAAACAGTGTTGTTGGATTATGGAACAAATTACCGGGTTAATAGAGTAGACGTGGGAACACTGGAGTGTTTCAAGAGCAGGTCAGACACACATGAATGAGTATGGGTGGATATAGATCTCTCATATGGGATAATAGGGGTTCTGCAGTTTTTCTAAACTGCCTTTTTTCTGGAGATGATTCTACTCCCCAAGACCGGCACGAGGCCAGACTTGACTTGTGGCCGGTCCACCAGGCTGTTGCTTGGAGCGGCTCGCAGGCCCACATATCCACCACAGCCTGATTGGTCCTGCACTTCTTGAAGAAAACTGTCCAGTTTTTCCTGAAGATGTCCACAGTTGTTCCGGCAATATTTCTTATGCTCGCTGGGAGGACGTTGAACAACCGCGGACCTCTGATGTTCATACAGTGTTCTCTGATTGTGCCTATGGCACCTCTGCTCTTCACTGCCTCTATTCTGTATTTCAAGGTTGACCAGGGCTACAAACTGGGCAAAAAAATGAGGGGGAGAATGATGAGTTCTTGCCTAACACAGTGGACACCACTAGTACAGGAGCCGGGATCTTCCTCACACGGAGTTCTGGCCACACTCGCCTTATTTTATTCTCTCGTGAAACAAGTTTTCAGATTTCTCCTCCAACACTGCTCTTTCCATCACCACTTTTGCCTGCCCATCACCCCCCCCCCCACTGCCGCCTCCATCTCCAGCACCCCCCCCCCCCCACTCCTCCAACCTTCCCCATAACCACCACTCCTCTTCTCCCAAGATGACTCCCTGGTCACCACCACCTCTGCCATGTCGCAGGTAACAAGGTTGGGTTACCGGCACACGATGGTATTTTCGGTAATTTCGGAGAGTACAAGTCTAGGAAATGACTTGTACTCTCGGCGGCACCTAGATGGCCGCAGGGAAGGAAGTAAGGAACTAGGGGAAGGGAGTAAGGAACTAGGGGAAGGGAGTAAGGCACTAGGGGGAAGGGTGGCAAAGGGAAGGGGAACTAGGGGGATGGCAGATATAGTTATATTTCCGCGATAAGTTCCTGCCGCAGGGGAACAGGTGTTAGTACTGTGCGTCCTTGTTGTACAGAACCCGAGTACTACTGCAACATGGTACACTCCTGCTGCAACATGGTACACCCCTTGCTGCAACATGGTACATTACCGCTATTGGACCTTGCTGGCTACTATTAGGGGGCCTGCCACAGCTTGGAGACCGTTGTCGGTAACGCCAAAATTCAGGTACAATAAAGTGTGAGGACAGTAGGAGGGTAGGTTAGGTAGAGACTGAAGTTAAGGTATGTAAGTGGTCCAGGTTAGGCGAGTGATCTATGTTTGGTTAGGTTAGGTGGGTGATATAGGTTAGGTTAGATGGGTGATGTAGGTTAGGTTAGGTGGGTGATATAGGTTAGGTTAGATGGGTGATGTAGGTTAGGTTAGGTGGGTGATATAGGTTAGGTTAGATGGGTGATGTAGGTTAGGTTAGGTGGGTGATATAGGTTAGGTTAGGGAGATCTAGATTCGTTGGTTAGGCAAAAATACTTCAAATTAGGAGTGTCATAGTTTAGGTATACAATTGGAAGGGCAAAACAACAAGAATCAAAGAAATCACACTAACATGATATCTATCAATGAGAAAATCAACTTGGGTTCTTAAGGTGACTCGAACCCGCGACGAAGACGCGCTCAAGTTGATTTTCTCCTTAATAAAAAATACATTAATGTAATTTGTGTTTGTATTTCTGAAGTTGGAACTTACGGTGAGAGAACTCCGTTGCCTACACCAGAGTGTTTAGGAGTTATTCGTAAAAGTTGGACTGGCTTCAGTAGGGACCTCCGCTCTCCCCTGTCCCAGGTTGTATAACTTTTAACAAGTCGTGGTGGTACAGTGGTAACCTCTACGTCTGGATGTCCCCATGGTCGTGGGTCACCTCAGAGCTCCAGCCGATTTTCTCAAAATATTACACGAAAAAGTGGATTGATATTGCATTTTAGTTACAGAAAAGACCTCTGCAAGTATCGGATTGAAAATATATGGTTTTCATTTACGCTACAGACTACCAGGTTACATAATAGCTGTGGGATTACTGTATTGTTTCAGGCGTAGGGTAAACGTGGATGTGTTTGGGTGGGTATAAATAGGAGCCACTTCGCATGGTCTAAAATAGTCTCTGAGCAGCTTCCTCTATTTTGATGTTTTTTTTTTATATAAAAGAATTATGAATTGAAATGTTTACAGTGTGGCAAGAGTAGTCTATTATTTCTACACTTTCGTGCTCTATTTCATGTCACTTTCCTTATTATATCGACTATCAACACGTCCTCAACCCGGGCTCTTTTGGTCATTTCCGAGACGCATCTTTCTGGGGTCTTTTTTTCCCCAGACGAAGTTACTCAGTCGACGGGGGAACAGTCGGTGAAAATAGCAGTGTCGCTCTTTACTCATTTTTGCTTCCACTTCATCACGGGGAATTGTTTGTTTACCGTTCACACAACACATTGCCTCCGGCGGTGTGTGTGTACTCACCTATTTGTGCCTGCAGGATCGAGCATTGACTCTTGGATCCCGCCTTTCTAGCCATCGGTTGTCTATAGCAATGACTCTTGTCCCATTTCCCTATCATATCTAGATTTAAAATTATGAATACAGGTTGCTTTCACAACCTGTTCCTTTAGTGCTTTCCATTTTTCCACTACTCTCACGCTAAAAGTAAACTTCCTAACTTCCTAACCCATCCTAGGGCCTTTCCACTTACTCCTGCCTGCCTGCCTCTCAAGTTTGAATAGCTGTGTATGTGTGCGTGTGTGTGTGTGTGTGTGTGTGTGTGTGTGTGTGTGTGTGTGTGTGTGTGTGTGTGTGTGTGTGTGTGTGTGTGTGTGTGTACACGCAACAGTTGTTGCGTGTGCTTGCGTGCCCAGTAAGTGTGGTGTGCGTCAGGTGGGTGGGAGAGAGTGGGCGGCGTGGGAAGGCGTGGGTGCCCGTGTATTAGTGGTGGCTGGGCCCTCCACTCTTATGTAAATGAGTCCTCGCCACCAGGTGGGGAAAAAAAAAACCCACTTGGGTCTGCCTTTAACTGATTCCTCTCTTCACCCCCCCCCCCCCCTCACCGCGGGGAGCACTGCTGCCACCTCCACACGCAAGCACGTACGCGCATACACACATACTGGACCCAATAGCTGAAGCTCAACCCACCCCAGCATAGTCGCGCATGGCTGGGTACACTTCCTTACTCAAGGGTAACTTGTACCTTTGGTATTAAAACTTTTGTTTTCCTCTTTGGATTAGAGAACACGACAAGGCTCCGCTGCATATTTTAATAGTTGCAAAAAGAATAATAATAATTTATTGAACACAAAAACCATGATAAAAATAACTGTTGGTAACCCCTCTCTCCCGTTCCTCAGATAACAGATGTTCCATCAACCATTTTCCTAATAATTACCTCTCCTACAACTTATAACTCACCAATATTGATAACAGCGCCACCGCCATCACCAGAATCACCGACAAAATTATTCGCATGTGTTGAGAGGGACAGAAAAGTTTTCCCGCTCATTTTTTACCGCCCGCCAATTTCGCCTCAACCTCACGAATTTCTTGTTGCGATTCCTGGCGCGAAATGTTGCGGGAGTTTTGTTGCGCGGGTACAAGGCTGCAGGGAAGTGTCCCTTGTCTGGAATGATGAATTAAAAATCCGGAGAGGGAAAGGGGGGGTAGGGAAGGGTGGGGAGGACGGAGACGTTACACGTGCGGAAGGCGGCCAACAGCTGCTTGTCCAACATTCCCTGGCACGAGTTTATCTTCCAACAGTTGGGGCCTGACGGCTGAGTGGACACCGTATTTGTAGTCCGAAGGGTCTGGGTTCGATCCCAGGCGGGAGTAAATGAGCAGAGTTTCTGTCACCCCTAATGTCCCCTCCTGTTCACCTACCAGTAAATAGGTACCTGGGAGTTAGACAGCTGCTATGAGCTGCTGGCTGGGGGAAATGTGTGCGTGTATGAAAATTAGGATTACGACTTGCCCACAGCTAGTGGCTGCACAAGAATGTAAAAACTCTTGTATAAATAAGTGTTAACATGGACTGTGGGCAAGCGACCGGTCCCCCTCCCCCCCCCTGTGGTGTCCGCCACCATTTGACTAGTCTTTGATGGTGACGTAATATATCATAAGATTTGGGGCAGCCAGAAACCTCATATTTTTCACGCCAGAATTGTGGTATACATCAAGGATTTCTTCGAGTTTATGAGCGAGCGAGGAGAGATGGGCGGCTCCGCCACCTCTGCCGGGAGAAGTGACCAACTCGAACTGCTGGCCTGGCTCTCTGACGTGCTCTTAATACCATCATGGAGGTGTTTATATCCTGAGCTGTTTTCAATTTGTGCATTATCTTTGTCGGGTTTATATATTATATATATATATATATATATATATATATATATATATATATATATATATATATATATATATATATATATATATATATCCTCGGCTACCATTCGTCTTTTGTACGGTCACGGTTGGTCAAGTGGTTAAGGTACCAGTTACGCCAGTTGCATAGTGCCACCTGGCTGTCTTGGGTTCGAGTCACTTCTGGGGTGTGGAGTTTTCAGTTGCATATATGCTTGGGGACCATTCAAGCTTGTTCGCATATTATTATTATTATTATTATCATTATATATATATATATATATGTCGTACCTATTAGCCAGAACTCACTTCTCAGCCTACTATGCAAGGCCCGATTTGCCTAATAAGCCAAGTTTTCCTGAACTAATATATTTTCTCTAATTTTTTTCTTATGAAATGATAAAGCTACCCATTTCATTATGTATGAGGTCAATTTTTTTTATTGGAGTTAAAATTAACGTAGATATATGACCGAACCTAACCAACCCTACCTAACCTAACCTAACCTATCTTTATAGGTTAGGTTGGGTTAGATAGCCGAAAAAGTTAGGTTAGGTTAGGTTAGGTAGGTTAGGTAGTCGAAAAACAATTAATTCATGAAAACTTGGCTTATTAGGCAAATCGGGCCTTGCATAGTAGGCTGACAAGTGCGTTCTGGCTACTAGGTACGACATATATATATATTAATATATATATATATATATATATATATATATATATATATATATATATATATATATATATATATATATATATATATGAACTTTTTTTTTTAACCTGACCAGGATTCGATCTCTTGCCGTCCACTATCATCCCTTGGTGTACAGAATATAGTAGCCACTATACAAATGATCGTCTCATTGGTGTAAGACGATCATTGGTGTAGTGGTTACGGTACTCTGTACTCTCCTGGGTGGCAGGAGTTCGAATCCAGGCCGGGTCAAAAAGTTCTAAGGCTACAAGAATGCAGTGGTGAGCAGAAGAGTGGAGGGTGCAGCATCGTAGGAGTAGTTGAGCACAGGCTATAACTCTGGTCGTCCCAATCCCCCCAGATCAGGCCGCTGCGTTTAATAGCGCCACCTGCTCAGGATCGTGGACAGATACGGCCAGTCCAAGACCGCCAGCCATTCACACACTGACTCACGGGGGATAAACCAAAAAGTGTTCAAAGATCCTCCCTACCTTGACTTCCACTGACGAAACTATTTCTGCCAGGATCATGCAGGCGATGAGTCACAATAACGTGGCTGAAGTATGTTGACCAGATCACACACACTAGAAGGTGAAGGGACGACGACGTTTCGGTCTGTCCTGGACCATTCTCGACTTGGGAATGGTCCAGGGCGGACCGAAACGTCGTCGTCCCTTCACCTTCTAGTGTCAGGATCATAGTTTGGGGTGAAACGGGATTTTCATATGGCGGTCACGTGAGCTGTGTGTGAAGTGTATAGTTATGCCGGCCATCAGGGGCGAAGCGGTGTTTCAACAGGTCTTGTGTGGTTTTAAATGCCGTTTAAGACGAGGCGGGAAGAGTTTGAGCGAGCAGAGTCCAGCGTACGACTGGCAAGGGTCCACTCTCACTACACCTGTGCGGGAATGTCGATCCTAATCTCACCCTGGAGCGCCGGACGTGTCCCGTTCCCTGAGCCCAACTGTGACTTGGACTTGGGCGAGAGTTCCGCGATCACATCGACGAGGGCATTTTGTTCAGACACGTTACAACAATTCCTAACAAACGAACACGGGTTATTTGTTGCTCGAGAGTGGAGAACAGCTAAACTGGGACGAGAGAATATTTACGCATGTACGGCAGATGAGGTTGGAAGGCGATTGAACAGAGGTAAACGTACTCTCTCTCTCAGCCAGGCACAACAAACCCCCCCATCTTGGCGCCTTTTACAGGAAAATGTGATTCCGTAATTAATGTTTTGCTTGTCATTCAGATGTAACAACGCTGTTTTTTGTTCAAGCCAGAAATGACAAGTGATCAAGGCGTGGTGTACGAAACGTCCGACTCGTATAGTGTAGTAGTAGTGACAGTCACACATTGTTAATACACCCTAACATCAATAGCCACAGCAACCACACCGATAATAAATAATATATATATATATATATATATATATATATATATATATATATATATATATATATATATATATATATATATATATATATATATATATATATATATATGCAACAATGATCACAAAAACACTGATCCAAGCATGCAGAATAACGACATGTGAAAAATAGAAAATGCTTAACGCGTTTTCGGCTAATTCGATCTTCATTCTACTTTGCTCTGATGAAGGCGAATTAGCCGAAAACACGTTAAACATTTTCTATTTTTCACATGTGGTTATTATATATATATATATATATATATATATATATATATATATATATATATATATATATATATATATATATATATATATATATATATATATGTCGTACCTAGTAGCCAGAACTCACTTCTCAGCCTACTATGCAAGGCCCGATTTGCCTAATAAGCCAAGTTTTCATGAGTTAATGTTTTTTCGTCTACCTAACCTACCTAACCTAACCTAACCTAGCTTTTTTTGGCTACCTAACCTAACCTTACCTATATATATAGGTTAGGTTAGGTTAGGTAGGGTTGGTTAGGTTCGGTCATATATCTACGTTAATTTTAACTCCAATAAAAAAAATTGACCTCATACATAGTGAAAAGGGTAGCTTTATCATTTCATAAGAAAAAAATTATAGTAAATATATTAATTCAGGAAAACTTGGCTTATTAGGCAAATCGGGCCTTGAATAGTAGGCTCAGAAGTGAGTTCTAGCTACTAGGTACGACATATATATATATATATATATATATATATATATATATATATATATATATATATATAATATCTTTGGACAGATATACGTTTGTGTATCTGTCCAAAGTAGGCCATGAGCTTGAAGCTACTCAGTGAAATTTGCAGGGTAAATAGAGTGGGGTATGGGACGGACATAGGCCTACCCTAACCAGTCTAAGTTAAATGCTTTAAGAAATATACCCTGTTACGGGGCCTGTAACACAGCTCCCCCGGTGCGATTTTCATAAAAGTCTAAAATGGAAACGGGATAAAATCTGACGTGCTGTACGGAGTAGGTTGAAGTTACTCCCGCCATTTACCCGCGCATGTGTCATAATATACACACAGAAATCACAATTGCGTGATGCATCAAATGAACAAATCCACAAGGGCCATGTCGTAGCCCAGTCGATTAAGGCAGCGTCTGGGATGCTCTCGGACGCAGGTTCGAATCCTCGTCACGGCCCTTGTGGATTTGTTCGTGTCATATTATACTTTGTATGTATATTATATACATACATATGCCAGGTTGGTCAACAGAAGAACGCCCTTTAAAAACTTGTGTAAGAAATTATTCAGAACCTTGCATACCACGTATGTCAGACCAATCCTGGAGTATGTAGCAGCAGCGTGGAGTGGAGTCCATATCACGTCAAGCATAAAACTAAATTGGAGAAGGCTCAGAGGTTTGCCATCAGAATAGTGCCAGAACTGAGGGGCATGGGCTATGAGGAGAGACTAAGGGAATTAAGTTAAACCTCACGTCGCTGGAAGACAGGAGTGTTAGGGGGAGACATGATCACCACATACAAGATTCTCAAAGGAATTGATAGGGTAGACAAAGACAGTTTATTTAACAAGGGGCACACGCACTAGGGGGGGACACAGATGAATACTGAGTACCCAAATGAGCCATAAAAACATTAAAAATAATTTTTTTAGTGTCAGAGTAGTTAATAAATGGAATGCATTAGGAAGTGATGTGGTGGAGGTAGACTAAATACACAGTTTCAAGTGTAAATATGATCATACAACTAAAGATATGACATTGGCGGCCGGGTGCCGGGTCAGAGGGTGTTGCCGGGTGCCGGGTCAGATACCGTTGCCTCACTATGAATTAAATATGATGCAAATATTGAACCGCGTCTCGGACGCGTTGCGTTAGCAATTAAACTAATGGTGGACTCTGACCTTCCGCCCGGGCCAGCGGCTTTGAAAACCAGCGTATGAATTGCTTATTTGCCTCCCCGTGTGTACCCGGGAGTCATGCATGGGGGGCTATAACCCCTTGATTATGGCGGTGAGCTAATCCATTATCGCTAGCGTCTGGGGTCACCCTCCCTACCCATCCCTCCCTACCCCACTCCTGCTCTCACATCAACATAATTCGCCGTTAGGGACATATAGTTTTCACATATATCTTTGGTAACAGGCATTATAAGTATATTTAACCTGTAAGTATATACAAGGAGGCCTGAGACCAGATTCACAAAGCAGTTACGCAAGCACTTACGAACGTGTACATCTTTCCTCAATCTCTGACGGCTTTGGTTACATTTATTAAACAGTTTACAAGCATAAAAACTTTCCATTCAACTGTTGTTATAAACAGCCTCTTGGTGCTTCGGAGCTCATTAACTGTTTAATAATTGTAAACACAGCCGCCAAAGATTGAGAAAAGATTTACAGGTTCGTAAGTGCTTGCGTAACTACTTCGTGAATCTGGCCCCTGGTCGAGGACCGGGCCGCGGGGACTTAAAGCCCCGAAATAATCTCAAGATAACCTCAAGATACACTGATTCTATTTAATACATTATATTATTTAAGTACAAGTTTTCGTTACACATTTTCAGTGAAACAGTAATTTGATTTGTTAATAAACAGAGTAAACCCAATATACTATGAGAGGGAAGAATATAATGCATTAAAAAAAATATATATATATATATATATATATATATATATATATATATATATATATATATATATATATATATATATATATATTTATATATATAGGGGGTACCACTGGTTCTTTTTGTTGGGACCCTGCGTCTCGGAGAAGAGAATATGCAGCACCCGGGGAAGTCCTGTGAGGCGCCCTCATGCACTTGCATATTGTCTTCCCGCCCCCCACCCTCTCCCCACCTTAAACAAATAATTATCTCATTCTTAACTTGTCTGCATTTCACTTCAGTTTACAAAATTCTTCATATCTATGTTAGGATGGTGAGGTTACAATGTGACTTGAGTTATATCAGGCCAGATAGAGTTAGGCCAGATAGAACTAGGCCAGATAGTTAGGCCAGATAGAACTAGGCCAGATAGAGCTAGGCCAGATAGAGTTAGGCCAGATAGAGCTAGGCCAGATAGAGCTAGGCCAGATAGAACTAGGCCAGATAGAACTAGGCCAGATAGAACTAGGCCAGATAGAGCTAGGCCAGATAGAACTAGGCCAGATAGAGCTAGGCCAGATAGAGCTAGGCCAGATAGAACTAGGCCAGATAGAGTTAGGCCAGATAGAACTAGGCCAGATAGAGTTAGGCCAGATAGAACTAGGCCAGATAGAGTTAGGCCAGATAGAGCAAGGCCAGATAGCTCTATTACCATATGACAGGCCACCATGCCAGGAATGCTGGGAGTTAGGCCCCGAGCCAGACCCCAAGAACCGGTTAGGGTATTCAGCGTCATGTGTTTGTGCATTTACGTCACTTGTATGTGCCATGTGTTTCCTGGACTGCCTGTGTTGCGTATGTTGCCTGTGTTGCGTATGTTGCCTGTGTTGCGTGTATTTCACCCGTGTGTCACCCGTGTTACGGGAAGCCAGTAGCGGGCCACTGGTCGGGGCTTAGTGTGTCAGGACCTGGCAGTGTAGCGGGCCACTGGTCGGTGCTTTGTGTGTCAGGACCTGGCAGTGTAGCGGGTCACTGGTCGGTGCTTAGTGTGTCAGGACCTGGCAGTGTAGCGGGTCACTGGTCGGTGCTTAGTGTGTCAGGACCTGGCAGTGTAGCGGGACACTGCCGCTCAGAGCAGTAAGTGCTGTAATACAGTGAACTTTACACTTTACACGGCTGAAAAGAAGCGAGAGAGAGAGCGACAGAGTCAAGAGAGAGCGACAGAGTCAGAGAGAGAGAGAGAGAGAGATAACAGGAGAGAGGATAACATCTTTTGGTTTGCTGTTTAACCTCTTGAGGTTATCTTGTGATGATTTTTCGGGGCTTAGCGTCCCCGCGGCCCGGTCCACGACCAGGCCTCCTTTTTGTTACACATCCCCCAGGAAGCAGCCCGTAACAGCTGTCTAACTCTCAGGTACCTGTTTACTGCTAGGTAACAGGGGCATCAGGGTGAAAAAAACATTTTGCCCATTTGCCTCGGCCTCCACCGGGGATCGAACCTGAAACCTCAGGACTACGAATCTGAAGCGCAGTCCACCAAGCTGTCAGGTGCCCTACCAAGTTCAAGTATGTTTATTGAGACAAGAAAAAATACATCTCAAAGGGATAGAGTAGCTTAGGCTATTTCTACCCCCCCCCCCCTCCCCTAAATAGATGTGGTAGCTGTTTCTCAGGCTCCCTATCGGGAATCGAACTCTGATTCCCTGTTACCCTGGTGCCCTACCTCAGTACAATTCCTAATGAACCTTAGACGTAGCAACATATACCCCCCGTCCATACGTAAATAATTAGTTAATTTCCAAGAGCTTGGATCTTAAGATGAACAGACCACACACTAGAAGGTGAAAGGACGACTCATCATACTTTAGCCACGTTATTGTGACTCATCGCCTGCATTTGGATCTTAAGAGTTGCTTGGTTTCTCAGGAGATCCCTCACAGCTCTCCTGACAGCAGTAACCTTTCCCCACCCCACCATCATTTGTCTTCTCCCTCTCGTTCGTTCACTCTTACTATCCTCCTCTTCCTAGGTTCTTATTCCCTCAGTCACACTCTCCTTAACATTCTCACTCCTACCTTGTTATAGTTTCAAGGGGCACAGCCACCGCGGCGTGATCAACTTAAATGTTTACCTTTGCAGACCTCAGTAAGAGCACCACAGCCTGACTGGTCAAGGACATGTTTTAAAGGTTTATAACATTCCGTCTACTATGTACTCTACACAATCATCAGGTCATCACTATCCCTGGCCTTAATTCAGCCAAATCTTTTCCCTTCAGTTATGACAGTTAATTCCTAAGTACTCATTACTTAATGAGTACTCATTTAGTACCTAGTACATACAACCTAGTACTCATTACTTAATGAGTACTAGGACTCCTAGTACTCACTAGCACTTTACCGACACTCCGGCACTCTTTAAGCAGTGATGTGGTGGAGGCAGACTCCATACACAGTTTCAAGTGTAGATATGATAAGAGCCCAATAGGCTCAGGAACCTGTACCTTAGTTGAGTGACAGTTGAGAGGCGGGACCAAAGAGCCAGAGCTCAACCCCCTCAAGCACAAATAGGTGAGTACACGATTGTTCCCCCATGTCATCTGTCGCCTCCTTGCCCCTTATAGCATGGTTTGCCTGTTTGGCTTAGCTTAATTTCCTGGATATTTCCCATTGCTCAGCAGCTGAATTTTGTCCCCGCTGATGACAACAAAAATTCCGCTGATCTCCTGGACTGTTTGTGTCAGCCTGGAGGCGTATGTGGCACTATCCCCCCCCCCCCTAGTGTCGTCCCACAAGCCTCACACACCGCAATATTTTGCTATATATTGGGGGGAAGAGGAGGGGATTAGGACAATATTAGGATGAGTACAGTACCCTGGAATGAGGATAGGTGGAGAGCACTGGAATGAGGATAGTATACGGAGGGGAGTGCAGTTACCCTTCCTAATTTCCATCCCTTCCTCCTCCTCTCCCCCCCCCCCCCTTTTACTCTCTCCCTGCCTCTCTCCCTCTGTTCTCACCACCCCCACCACGCCGCCCTCCGCCCCCGCACACTACGAGAAAGAATAACAATAAATAACGCCGCTAAAGAGCATTTCCCCGTGGCCCGCCAGCCGCACCAATGGCCCGATAATAAGGCAGATAAAGCCAATGATCGCCGGAGAAATATGCCCTAGTTAGGGCTCGCATCACGTGACAAAGTGCGGACGACACGGACCTAATCCCGGCCTGACCTCTCACTTCTTTTTTCCAGGTCCCGGTCTTAGGGTCATTTAGGGGTTCCCTACCTCCCTACCCCCCCCTCCTCCTCCTCCTCCCAGGGTTCTATTGAGGGATACACTTAATCTATTACCTCAAGGGATCCCGTTTAAGGGCTGGGATCAAGCGCGTGGGATACGTCTTTGTGGGAGGCAGCCGGGGATAACACACGACCATATGATCAGCGAGGTCATTGACGCCACATAAAAAGATCCCAGACGAAGCCAAACATCGGTATGGATCCACAGTGGGGGGAGCAAAATGGAAAAAGTCACTAGGGGGGGGGGGAGGGGAGGTGAAGCATGGGGGGAAGGGGGGGGATGGAATTGTGGTGGCTACGAGGGGTAGTAGGGGTGGTGATGGGTGTGTTGGATGAGTTCGATGAGTTCTCCTTATTGCGGTTGTCGCTGTGGATGATCGCTTTCGTCTGCTGCTCTTCCATTTCCATGTGAATCATGGAAATGGAAGAGTTCCCCTTGTCCTTGTCACTGACACGCGCCAACGTTTAGTCAGGCACCAAAGCATTCAAGCTTGCAAGCGTCGCCCAGCTTGATGTACACTATTCATGCTATAATGACACCTCGAGCCGTCGAGGAGGAGGAGGGGAGTCGAACACAGAAAGTAATTCTGTGCGGGGGCGTCTGCCGCCGGCTGCCACACCACTAACACATCCCTCACAACGACCAGAGTCTATAGCCTGATAATGGATAAATGAGCCCAACGTCCTGGCCACAATGGGTCCTCCCCTCCGCCCTCTCCACCCACGCCATTGCATACAGATGCCAAAAAAAGGACCCTCCTGTATTCCTCATGAAAGATTCATGTAATCAGCATAATCTCCGTATCGGCACCCCATACCCATGTGTCATCTCCTCGCTGCTGGCTACAGTCACGCGTCCTGCCCTACCCTTCGCTGTTTACTATTTTACGTCAATGGAAATGATAAAAAGGGAGACACGCGGGGGCGGGACGCAGCCCGCGACGAGAGACGTGGCAGCCGGACGCAGCCCGCTTCGACAGAAGCGGGGGCGGGACGCAGCCCGCGACGAGAGACGCGAGGGCGGGACGCAGCCCGCGACGAGAGACGCGAGGGCGGGACGCAGCCCGCGACGAGAGACGCGGGGGCGGGACGCAGCCCGCGACGAGAGACGGAGGACAAGCAATAAGTAGAGATGGCAGGCAACGGCAGCCACCCGTATACCAAATGCAATAAAGGTACTTTGTGATGTTTATGTTCGGCATCCCGAGACGAAGGTGAAACAACGCCGCCAACTTTTTACTCCAACATGTGAAGGAATTTTTATTTTTCCTCTCTTTATAACCGAGAAACTCGATCCCCCCAAGAGCAAGGACGCGATTACTAAACGCTCCCGCACCCTGGGAGCTCCCGCGCCTCACCCACCCCTGGGAGCTCCCGCGCCTCACCCACCCCTGGGAGCTCCCGCGCCTCACCTACCCCTGGGAGCTCCCGCGCCTCACCCACCCTGGGAGCTCCCGCGCCTCACCTACCCCTGGGAGCTCCCGCGCCTCACCCACCCCTGGGAGCTCCCGCGCCTCACCCACCCTGGGAGCTCCCGCGCCTCACCTACCCCTGGGAGCTCCCGCGCCTCACCCACCCCTGGGAGCTCCCGCGCCTCACCTACCCCTGGGAGCTCCCGCGCCTCACCCACCCCTGGGAGCTCCCGCGCCTCACCCACCCCTGGGAGCTCCCCGCGCCTCACCCACCCTGGGAGCTCCCGCGCCTCACCTACCCCTGGGAGCTCTCCGAGAGCGCTACCGCACCGCCCACATATTTATCACTGACAGTGCTTGACGGCACTTTTGAATGTGTGGCGAGGGAAGCGGTGAAAAAAATAATGATGGTGTGTGACGGATGTTTTGAAGAGGAGCACAAGGCGTCCAGGGCCTCTGACGCCCACATACCTGTAGCGTCTACAGGTGTAGCACAAGGCGTCCAGGGCCTCTGACGCCCACATACCTGTAGCGTCTACAGGTGTAGCACAAGGCGTCCAGGGCCTCTGACGCCCACATACCTGTAGCGTCTACAGGTGTAGCACAAGGCGTCCAGGGGCCCCCTGACGCCCACATACCTGTAGCGTCTACAGGTGGACGCTACAACTGGTGTTTTTCTATACAATTTTCCTTAACTCTAAACACAAGAAGCAGACCACCTCTCCTTAAAACTGAATGATTTAGATCTGTCACAAACCCAATTTAGTTAACCATAATCCTCACAGCTCCAGAAAATTGGCCGCCGTGTCCCTTACGGAAACCTCCATTCCTTGAGTACACACGCCATGTGTACGGCCGAGAGTGTCCATGTGTAGGAATATGTAAAAATGCGTGTACGTGTGTGCCGAAGGCGAGCTAATGTGTATTTGATGTCTGTTCAAACACCTTCCATCCTTTCCTCTTAGCACTGACGAGGCCAGCTAAGCCTCGGACTAAGGAAAGGATAGTCAGAGAGAGACTATCTTGAGATGATTTCGGGGCTTTAGTGTCCCCGCGGCCCGGTCCTCGACCAGGCCTCCACCCCCAGGAAGCAGCCCGTGACAGCTGACTAACTCCCAGGTACCTATTTACTGCTAGGTAACAGGGGCATTCAGGGTGAAAGAAACTTTGCCCATTTGTTTCTGCCTCGTGCGGGAATCGAACCCGCGCCACAGAATTACGAGTCCTGCGCGCTATCCACCAGGCTACGAGGCCCCCCTAGGATTCAGATTTGGTATGGAACTGAAGAGACCAAAAGGTGGCCCCTAAAACTACATTCTACAGAAATATGGAATGGTACTTTGGGTAGAATTCAAATGGGTAAAGTGGGGACAGGACCGACAGGCCAGCTTCAATCTCAATCACCGGGATGATGACATTAACAGGTTGAGCAACTTGCTTAGGACACGAAAACATTCCACTTTCTCTGTCCTTTTTGAGCGGGACATTCGCCGTGATTGGATCATTAGACGGGTCAATCAGCGTGGCTGATGCAAGAACACCAGACCGGACAGTGGCCTGTGTGGGGTGTGGGAGGCATTTAATAATCTGGCTGAAACTTAAGAAAGCCATTTTTATATAAACTTGGAATATCAAACATAACTCTTTTAAACCGGACTGAATTATGGCCTCATTTGCATAGAGAAATCACATTAACGTAATGCATATCATTGAGGAAATCAACTAACTCTTCAAGTCGCCTCAGAGCTCTAGTTGATTTTTTCATGCCTCATGTGAGCGTTTTATCTGTAACTCGTAACCGTTTCCGCGTTTATTTCTTCAGTACTAAATTGGTAATATATTTCTCTAGCAACTGCTTGACCAGCCAGGCTACTGTTCCCTGCGTCTCGTTGACGCAGAGTCAGGAGCGCGTTGGACATTTGTCGACATGAACGACAACTACGGAACTCTATTAATGAATAATTTTTCCCGTGTCTTTTTATATTTGATTTTTGTTGCATTTTGGAGTCATTGTGCCCAGTTACTGGCACTGTACGCACGTCTTTATATTTCTTATTGACTTACAGTGTGGTGTTTACACTTAAGTTTGTCTCCGCTTGGTGTGGTGGGGTAGGAGGGGTGGATAGTGGGTCTGGGTGGTACTTACCTATCCATGTCTATGATTGAGGGATTGAGGTCTACCTCTTTATACCCCGCCTTCTAGCCTTGTACCTGTTGAATTTCAATTTAACTACTCTGACGGTCAAATTCTATGTCCAATCTGACCTCAAAATTGTGGCTGGAAGTGGCTCCACAACTTTTTCTTTTAGAGCATTCCACTTGTTAACTACCTTACGCTGCTTCGGCGTGTCTGCGTTTCCAGTGTCCACCTGTGACTTCTTGCTCTGCTTTCTCTCAATCTAACGACGCTATCCTTGTCCACCTTATTTATTTCCCTCAGTATCTTGTAAGTTGTGATCATTTCCCCTCTGTTCTTTCTATCCTCTAGGGTTGTGATATTTAGTTCCATTCCCCCACTGATTATCACATCTTGTTCTAAGAATTTTCTCACCACTTCTACAGTGACGCTGCCATCCAGTATTTCCTCCGGCCTTTCATCTTAGTGACGGCTGTACTTACCTAGCAGTGTTTGCTGGGGAATGAGGGCCTGCACTTTATGCCCCGCCCCAGCCATGTCACACCGGTTGCATTACAATTGAACTATTTTGATCAAATTCTTTGTCGAATCTGACCTTAAAGTTGTGGATGGAGGTGGCTTCCACAACTACTTTTTTCAGTCTATTTCATTTTTTGACCAGCCGTATTGGGTACAAATATTTCCTTACAGTCTTTTGGTTCATTTGGGTTTCTAGTTTCCACCTGTGTCCTCATGTCCACCTCTCTCTCGAAATGAAGAGGCTATCCTTTGTCCACCTTCTTTGTTCCCCTTAATATCGTGTATGTTATGATCATATCCCCTATTTTTTTCTAAATCTCTCAGATTGTGGGATTTAGGTCTATTGGCCTGCCCTCAGAGCTTCACTCTCTTACTTCTGGTTTGAATCCTGTTGCTAACCTCTGTATTTGTTCAGTTTTGGTTTTAGGTTTCACAGTGTCATAGTGTGGGGATTCCATGCTGGTGCTGCATATTCCAGTACTGGTCCAAGAAATGTTGTGTAAATTACCTTGATGGAGTTTCGATTTAGGTTTCTAAACGATGGGAGTTACCTTACCTTGAGGTGCTTCCGGGGCTTAGTGTCCCCGCGGCCCGGTCGTCGAGACGGTGAGAGTGGGTTGAGTGTGAGGGTTTGGTGTGTGGGGGTAGTGAGTGGGCTATATGAGGGAGTGGTGAGTAAAGGCGTGCAAGGGGACGTGTGTGAGTGGGCTCTCTGTAAAATGGTGTTGGGGGGGGGGTGAGTGAGAGGTGGTGAGGAGTGTCAGGAGTGGGTTAAGAGGAGGGGGGGGGAGGGTGTTGTTGGGTGTGAGTGTTGATGTAGTGCACTGTTAGGGGGGGGGGAGGGGGTTAATGGTGGTGAGGGTGTGAGGAGGACTAGCTCGTGTCGTGAGCAAAGTCACCTCCGCTATTCCACAGCTCCTCTTTGTTTTTCTTGTAATCTCTCTATTTTCTCTTTCCTTTTTATTCTGCTCTGTATTTTTGTTTCTTTTCTGCCGTATTTTAGGTGCTACATTTTTGGCTCAATTGTACTCCCTTGGCTTATTGCTGCTTTTGTGGGGCTCGTCCCTAGCCGAGTGTACCCCCGAGAAGAAGGGCAGTGTTCCCATCACCACTGGAGAAGAAGGGCAGTGTTCCCATCACCAGTGGAGAAGAAGGGCAGTGTTCCCCGCTTCCCTTTCCTTTCCACCCCTTCCCTTCCTCCCCTTTCCACACCCTCCCTGTCCTCTCACCCCCACCCCCCACTCTTCGCTCTCTCTTCCTTCTCCAAACAAAATCCCATAATCTTTCCCACACTTACCTCTTCCTTCCATATCCCCCACACACTTTCCTTCTCTACTTCTCCCTCTTCCCTTCGTAAAATTATTGCCAAAAGTGGAAGGAAAAATAAGACAAATGTCTTTTGCGTGATTTTCTGTCCACTTTTGTCAATTATTTTTATCTCTACATAGCCGTCGCCGCCAGCAGCAGCAGCAGCAGCAGCAGCAGCAGCATGTGTGAAGCTGGACAATTTATTGCAACACTTTGCATAGCAGTGACTTCACTTTATGCGCCTCCCCCTCTACTTATAATTTACTTGTCTTATGTACTTCGAATGCATTTATTATGAGCTAAATATTATTATTAATTATTATTATTATTATTATTATTATTATTTAAACACTAAATAATCACTTAAGTAAAGACTTCAACTTTGAAGCCCAGACTCGAGAAAGAATTTAAACGTCAGAATAGTTAAACTTATAACGTAACTGGTACAAGAAGCCGGGTAGGCGCGGGGAGGGGGGGGGGAGCTAGACCTCACTCCCCCGTGGTCACTGTAAGTTCCACCATCACTGCAGTCACCGTAATTCTCCTCCCACCAACCCACTTCTCTCCCACCCTATTCCTCTCTCCCACCCTATTCCTCTCTTCCACCCTACTCCTCTCTTCCACCCTCCTCTCCCTTCCACCCCCTCCTCTTACTCCTCTCTCCCTCCCTCCTCCTCCTCCTCCTCTCTCCCACCCTCCCTCCACCTTTGTAATACATAATTTGTCACAGTTAATTTGCTCCTGGCTGATCTGTATTGTTTTCTGTTCCTGTGCTTGTGTCGACTTTCCCCTCATCTTGTTCTATACATTCTTCGGTGTTCTCTAATGGTTGTTGACACTCTGGTTCCTCGCGCAGCTTCTTGTCCTCGCGCGCATTACTCCTCCGCTCTATATTGTGGTAGTAAAGTTAGTGGTGTTCGCGACAATCGACTTGAGAAATGGTCCAGGACGGACCGAAACGTCGTCGTCGTCGTCCCTTCACCTTCCAGTATGTGGTCTGGTCAACAAAGTTAGTGGTGACCTGTGTCACCATCGTCACCTGGTCACGTGACCAGGTGAATCTGCCACTTGACCATCATCGTAACTTGCCGTCTTATCTCTCTATGGTCTTCTTCGTCCCCCTCTTCTTCTGTTTGTCTTCCTCTCACTCTCCTCTGCCTCGTCGTCCTTCTATTCCTCCTCTTGCACCTCCTCCTCTTCGTCCAGCACGCGAGCATTCACTCTATCCCCCCCCCCTCCTGCCTCTTGACAGGGTAGTGTTGTTCCCATCACCAGTGAGAAGAAGGGCAGTGTTCCCATCACCAGTGGAGAAGAAGGGCAGTGTTCCCATCACCAGTGAGAAGAAGGGCAGTGTTCCCATCACCAGTGGAGAAGAAGGGGCAGTGTTCCCATCACCGGCGGCATTCTTTCACCATCATCCACGATCTTGTACCATCAATCACCCGCTTGCCCTAAAGAAACCGCAATAAGGTGGAGAAGCTCACCCGAGTGTCGGCGGGGGGGCGACCGCCACACACTGCACCACTGTCCAAGAACTATAATACTCAGAATAAACAACAAAGCAATATCTTAAAGACGGGCTCTCTCTCTCTCTCTCTCTCTCTCTCTCTCTCTCTCTCTCTCTCTCTCTCTCTCTCTCTCTCTCTCTCTCTCTGCCTTGGGGTGTGGGTTAAGTGTCGAGCTCACGGCTCCTTCCCGCGTAAACGAACAACGCCACGTTCTGTTTTCACGTCATTGGGAAACCTCGCACTGTCTGACGTCACGGAGTCTCAGCCAATCACCAGCCGCCGTTTAGGGCCATCGATTTCCAGAGGCGGCGATGATTGGATGAGTAGGTTTCTTATTGATTTCGAGCTGCCCAATCCGCTCCCGCGTTGTCTGATCCCATAATCCACCTTGTTGAGCCGACCAATGAGCGGGCAGGTTAGCGGTGGGCAGGAGTGCAGATGTAAGCACAGATAATGTTAAGAATACGTGGCTTGGGGGCCCGCTGCCCAGGTGAAGGGTTACGGCGTGATATTGATCCTGCTGCTGCTGCTGCTGCCTCTTGCTGCTGCTGCTGCCTCTTGCTGCTGCCTCTTGCTGCTGCTGCTGCTGCTGCTGCCTCTTGCTGCTGCTGCTGCCTCTTGCTGCTGCTGCTGCTGCTGCCTCTTGCTGCTGCTGCCTCTTGCTGCTGCCTCTTGCTGCTGCTGCTGCCTCTTGCTGCTGCTGCTGCTGCCTCTTGCTGCTGCTGCTGCTGCTGCCTCTTGCTGCTGCTGCTGCCTCTTGCTGCTGCTGCTGCTGCCTCTTGCTGCTGCTGCTGCTGCTGCCTCTTGCTGCTGCTGCTGCCTCTTGCTGCTGCTGCTGCTGCCTCTTGCTGCTGCTGCTGCTGCTGCCTCTTGCTGCTGCTGCTGCTGCTGCCTCTTGCTGCTGCTGCTGCCTCTTGCTGCTGCTGCTGCTGCTGCTGCTGCCTCTTGCTGCTGCTGCCTCTTGCTGCTGCTGCTGCTGCTGCTGCTGCCTCTTGCTGCTGCTGCTGCTGCTGCCTCTTGCTGCTGCTGCTGCTGCTGCTGCCTCTTGCTGCTGCTGCTGCTGCCTCTTGCTGCTGCTGCTGCTGCTGCTGCTGCCTCTTGCTGCTGCTGCTGCTGCTGCCTCTTGCTGCTGCTGCTGCTGCCTCTTGCTGCTGCTGCTGCTGCTGCCTCTTGCTGCTGCTGCTGCTGCCTCTTGCTGCTGCTGCTGCTGCTGCCTCTTGCTGCTGCTGCTGCTGCTGCCTCTTGCTGCTGCTGCTGCTGCTGCTGCTGCCTCTTGCTGCTGCTGCTGCTGCTGCTGCCGCTTGCTGCTGCTGCTGCTGCCTCTTGCTGCTGCTGCTGCTGCCTCTTGCTGCTGCTGCTGCTGCTGCCTCTTGCTGCTGCTGCTGCTGCTGCTGCCTCTTGCTGCTGCTGCTGCTGCCTCTTGCTGCTGCTGCTGCTGCTGCTGCCTCTTGCTGCTGCTGCCTCTTGCTGCTGCTGCTGCTGCTGCTGCCTCTTGCTGCTGCTGCTGCTGCTGCTGCCTCTTGCTGCTGCTGCTGCTGCTGCTGCCTCTTGCTGCTGCTGCTGCTGCTGCTGCTGCCTCTTGCTGCTGCCTCTTGCTGCTGCTGCTGCCTCTTGCTGCTGCTGCTGCTGCCTCTTGCTGCTGCTGCTGCTGCTGCCTCTTGCTGCTGCCTCTTGCTGCTGCCTCTTGCTGCTGCTGCCTCTTGCTGCTGCTGCCTCTTGCTGCTGCTGCTGCTGCTACTGCTGCTGCTGCCTCTTGCTGCTGCCTCTTGCTGCTGCTGCTGCTGCTGCTGCTGCTGCCTCTTGCTGCTGCTGCTGCTGCCTCTTGCTGCTGCTGCTGCCTCTTGCTGCTGCTGCTGCTGCCTCTTGCTGCTGCTGCTGCCTCTTGCTGCTGCTGCTGCTGCTGCTGCTGCCTCTTGCTGCTGCTGCTGCCTCTTGCTGCTGCTGCTGCTGCTGCTGCTGCTGCTGCCTCTTGCTGCTGCTGCTGCTGCTGCTGCCTCTTGCTGCTGCTGCTGCTGCCTCTTGTTCTCGTTCTTACAAACACTGATTACTTTTTCTCACCTAGTCTCTCCTACTCATTGCTTATTTCAGACACGCTCACCGCATACAAAATTCTCAGGGGAATTGACAGGGGTAGATAAAGACATTATCTAACACAGGTGACACACGACCGAAAAGACACCTGTGGAAACTGAACACTCATACACAGTTTCAAGTGCAGATATGATAGAGCCCAGTAGGCTCAGGAACCTGTACACCAGTTGATTGGCAGTTGAGAGGCGGGACTAAAGAGCCGAAGCTCAACCCCCGCAAGCACAAATAGGTGAGTACACAGGTCCTTCCTCAGTCAAGTGGACAGCGTTCGGGGGATCTTAGTCCTAACGCCCCGGGTTCGATATCTGGTCGAGGCAGAAACAAGTAGGCAGAGTTTCTTTCACCTGATATCTCTGTTCACCTATCTGTAAACAGACACCTGGGAGTTAGATAGCTGCTAGGAAAAGTTTTAAAAAATGAGCTTTACAGATACTGAAAAGTAGCTTTACCGTTTTCCAACTTTACAGTAGGGAACTGGAAAACAAGCGAGCGAGCCAGGAAAACACAATGAAACATTCTTTCTGTCACCAGTGTGTACTCGCCCAATGTAAACAACAAACACTCGTCCCAACACAGTGTAAACAATGAACATGGTACTCGTCCCAATCCACCAAGTAACTAAAAACACGGTACTCGGCCAGTACTCTCGGCCTCAACTCACTCTATGAGATACAAGCTTCTGATCTCTCGCCACTCGCAGACGACGCACCAGTGGCCGCCACCGAGGACATAAAATACCTTAAAGATGATGTAAATATAACCTGTATTTTTAATGGCAAACTAGCTAGCCTGCCTTGACAAGCTGTCATCCCTCCCTAGCATGCTTTCCCGCTATGCCAGCCTGTCATGCCTCCCTCCTATGCCAGCCTGTCATGCCTCCCTCCTATGCCAGCCTGTCATGCCTCCCTCCTATGCCAGCCTGTCATGCCTCCCGCCTATGCCAGCCTGTCATGCCTCCCTCCTATGCCAGCCTGTCATGCCTCCCTCCTATGCCAGCCTGTCATGCCTCCCTCCTATGCCAGCCTGTCATTCCTCCCTCCTATGCAAGCCTGTCATGTCTCCCTCCTATGCCAGCCTGTCATTCCTCCCTCCTATGCCAGCCTGTCATTCCTCCCTCAGCGCCAGCCTGTCATTCCTCCCTCCCGTGCCAGCCTGTCATGCCTCCCTCCTATGCCAGCCTATCATGCCTCCCTCCTATGCCAGCCTGATGCCTCCCTGCCTGCTATGTCCGAGTGTGTGGTGTGCGTCGTCGTGTCAAATACATTAAACATAGCATGCTCAAATGAATGGCCCTCTTGGCTACGAAGCTATTAACTCCGAATACTTAATTACAAGTCGTGTAAACTTGTGGTTTCTTGCGAGAGGAAATATTTCAGCGATCTCTTGAGATGAAGGGGGTGTGGGGGGTGGGGGGGGATGCTGGCGTGGGGATGTGTGGGTGTGATGCTGGCGTGGGGATGTGTGTGGGGGGGGGTGTGCTCTGCTTTGCAACAACAAACACAAAATGACGTACTTAAACACCCGAATGTAACCTAACCTAACCTAACCTAATCTAACCTAACCTAACCTAATCTAATCTAACCTAACCTAACCTAACCTAATCTAATCTAATCTAACCTAACCTAACCAACCCGAGCATAGAAAACGTACATATTTGTGAGCCGCCATACAGTGCATCATATTTTGTACGTTAGGGATTTTGGCCTCAAATACAATGTATTTTGTATATAATACCTCAAAATACAATGTATTTTGAGGTAAGTTGGAGGTAATAGCACCTTCCTGTCCTGCTGGTTACCAATATAAAGGCAGGACAGTTACCCTCTGCGGTTGAGTGCTCGGTAACTCACTACACTATATGGTATCTTAGCAGACCTCTAACCCTGTCTATAGTGGGACAAAAGGAAATGTTTACATGCTGGTTAGCAATGTAAATGTGTGGCCACATCTGTGGTAGAAAGTAGACTACAAAACTAAAAAAAAATACACGGGCTCACCATAGCCCGTGCTACTTAAAACTTTTTGTTCCAGGTAGCGAATCTTTAACATTATAACAACATACAAAAATAAAAAAAATAATCAGTCTGTTAGGCGTATATTTCACTCTTTTCTATATATATATATATATATAAATATATATATATATATATATATATATATATATATATATATATATATATATATATATATATATATATATATATTGGGACTTTTAGATGACTATTGGTGTTCATAACACATGGCTTTGACAAACCAGCGTCTTCCTGTCCCCGTCGTGGGGGGGGGGGGGCCGACGAGAAAGACGGGGGGCCCCTGAGGTAAAATTCAAGTAATGCAGGTTCTCAATAATTTTGTTACTCATCACCTCAATCTTTTGCTCTCCGCTCGTCGCGTCGCGTCGCGTCAACCAAAGAAAACGGGGGAAAGAAGGTTAGGTGAGAGAGCACAGCTGACGGCTGCCGACGGCTGCCTCGCTAATCACAATATACAAATAGGAACACAGTGAAACCTAAATGCCAACCCGACGGAAACTTTGATCTGGGAGGAGGGGGGGTGGGGGGAGTAAGATAAACTTTAGGCGGTGCGTTAATATGAGCCTTACTAGGAGAGGGCAATAGGGGGCAATATTGGACCCGTAGTCCTGCCCGCGGTGTTCAAATATCCCGTCACATTTAAGGAGTTGGAACAGAGTTTGGTAGTTCACTAATTCCTCCTTAAAGTTGCCTGCATGTAAGGGCGAGGTTTGGGTGTCTTAGGGGGCAGGTTTAAGTGACTTGGTAATTGTTTCTCCCGAGACCGTATAATGTCACGGGGAAGCTTATTAGAAATTTAGCGAGTAAATAATGGAGACGCAACCCACCTGTTGGAAGACTTCCCAGGAATTAATATTCGCTGCCACTCGCAGAAAATAATGTTGGTAGAAATATACAAAGGAAACAACATGTGGCTCTTCATGCACACTCAACCTTTCGACGAACCGCATATCAGAATATATAAAGTAACACTACAAACATTCGTTACGAAATTATATAAAAAAAATCATAAGCGAGCATCTACGGCCAAGTTGGTAGTCAGCGGTCAGTCATTTGAGACCTGAGTTCGAGTCTCTGATGATGCCTGTATATCACCCTTTTCAGAGGGCCTTAAAACTCCCGCTATACAAATCAGAACATTTCACAAGCCAGAATAAACGTTTAACCATAACTTCTTACCATAAATTACCAGGACATTGTGGCTACCAGGGTGTGGCCAGGCCAGAGTGTGGCCAGCCCAGGGTGTGGCCAGCCCAGGGTGTGGCCAGCCCAGGGTGTGGCCAGGCCAGAGTGTGGCCAGCCCAGGGTGTGGCCAGCCCAGGGTGTGGCCAGCCCAGGGTGTGGCCAGGCCAGAGTGTGGCCAGCCCAGGGTGTGGCCAGCCCAGGGTGTGGCCAGCCCAGGGTGTGGCCAGCCCAGGGTGTGGCCAGCCCAGGGTGTGGCCAGGCCAGACTGGCCACACCCTGGACCTCATTTTCCAAGTAGGATCCAAAATCTGAGACATGACGTCATAAAATTATGACGTCATAGCAACGTCACAGGCCTTGCACATTTGATATATAAACACAACAAACTGTATCTCTAATGTGGGTGAGATCGGGTTGGAATAGCTTTACAAATTGTCGCACCTCTTACTACTCTAATTCTCGATCCTTCACCCCTCGTCCTCCCAAGACACTGCCATCGTACCCTATATAAATTTAACAACTAATTTCTTTTCTCTTCTTTGCAGGTATGTTGGTTGAATGCCAGATGTGGCAGGTGTGTGACGACAGGCTTGTAAGTACGGTAGAAGCACGTTACTAAACACACCTGCGCCTACACCAGGGTAATATATATATATATATTTTATTAATATTTAACTAACACAAACATTACTGTCTTAAAAGATGGCAAGACAAAATTGATGTTCCAAGTTAGTTCAAAAATGGTTTTTCGTATAAACCACAGAAAACGCGTGGATGAGCGGGCTAGACTGTTACAAAAAACGGGAAAAGATCGTGCGTGGCGCAGAAAACGATAGCCAAGCCCCGGCCATCATCCCAGGCCCACCATTACCTATTACCGCTCAGACCCCACATGATTGTCGAGGAAACGGCAATTGTCGTGCCTGCAAAATCACGAATTAAAAGTCAAGAGTATATGTTTAGGATGAAATAGTGGTGAGAAACTGCGAAGGGGCAGGACGGCGCCTTTGGGGGCGAGGCTTTTGTGCACATACTGCGTTTTGTCTACGTGACAGCAGTCTCCTTCACTCTTAGGAAAGGAATATGGGTGGAAATGCCAGTTTCTCCTCTCTCCCCCTCCCCTTCCCTCACACTCCTCCTCTCCCTCTCCCTCTCCTCCTCTCTCTCTCTCCCTCTCCCTCTCCTCCTCTCTCTCTCTCCCTCTCATTGTTCCAACGCCGCCCCTCTCCTCTCTACCCGCACACAGCAGGCCACTTGCTGATTACATCCGTGTTTATTGATCTACATATTTTATCGGTTAATATTAGCGGTCGATGGGCCTCATTCTGTGGCTTGATTAGTGTGTGGTTGCGTCGTCCTCTGGGATTTATCAGGACTCGTGGGGACTCGCCCTCACCAGCTAGAGCTGGCAAGAATTTGCAGGGGTCCCCGCCAAGACTCCCGGGGGTCCCCGCCAAGACTCGCGGGGGTCCCCGCCAAGACTCACGGGGGTCCCCGCCAAGACTCGCGGGAGTCCCCCCCAAGACTCGCGGGGGTCCCCGCCAAGACTCGCAGGCTCTCGTAGAAACAGTCGAGTTTTGTAACTTTTTACCTTGAAATGTTTCGGAGACTTGTGAAGATTCGCTAAGGTTTGACCAAATGTCGCGAGGAGTCTTAGCAGCACTTTGTGAAGCTAAAAAAGCATTCCATGACCCAAGGAAGACCACCGCAGCCCCCAGACGATGGTGTCCTGGCCGGTAGACCCGCCTGCGTCCGTGCCTGGCTGGCGTCCGTGCCTGGCTGGCGTCCGTGCCTGGCTGGCGTCCTTGCCTGGCTGGCGAAGCCGCCTGCGTCAGTGCCTGGCTGGCGGCCGTGCCTGGCTGGCGTCCGTGCCTGGCTGGCGAAGTCGCCTGCGTCAGTGCCTGGCTGGCGTCCGTGCCTGGCTGGCGTCCGTGCCTGGCTGGCGAAGCCGCCTGCGTCAGTGCCTGGCTGGCGGCCGTGCCTGGCTGGCGTCCGTGCCTGGCTGGCGAAGTCGCCTGCGTCAGTTCCTGGCTGGCGTCAGTGCCTGGCTGGCGTCCGTGCCTGGCTGGCGTCAGTGCCTGGCTGGCGTCAGTGCCTGGCTGGGCTATCGCTGTGTACGATTACACCAGCCAGTGCTTCTATTGAAGGCAGTCTTTTGCGTCCTGAAGGGCGTGTTTATTTCTTAAGAGGGAGAACTTATTGGAAAATTATCAAACTGTTCCGACTAAAGATGAAAGTGGCTTTGTGTTCTAGCAACATACATAGACAAGGACAGGCTTCATCAAGAATTTGCACAACCACTAACGAAACCTGTACATCTTTCCTCGCTCAAGGCGGCTTTGTTTATATTAAATGGTCTATGAGCTCAGAAGCACTAGGAGGTCCTTTACAACAATAATAATCATTTGTTGTGAAGTCTCCAAGCTAGTAACAAATGTAAACAAAACGACATGATTGGAGAAAGATGTACAGGTTCCGCAAGCGCTTGTTACAAGGTAACTTTAGTGGTAAATATTCATACATACATTGTCTTAAACAAAATATGAGAACATTCTATTGTATGCATACTTCAGTGTTGAGGCAGTAATTGAGAGGAATGTGCCTCTGATGGGGACGCTTGCCCACCTCCCCTGCCTCACTGCCCCACCTCCCCTGCCTCACTGCCCCACCTCCACCACCTCACTGCCCCACCTCCACCACCTCACTGCCCCGACACCTCCACCTCACTGTCACACCTCCACCACTTCACTGCCCACCTCCCCTGCCAACCCGTTCTCGCACTTGCTTATGGTCAATATTGGCTTGTTTAATAAGTGCATATGTGACATACTAATTGATTGTGAATATTTTAGTTTACCTTGAAAAGCTTCATAGAAAACACCGACTTCACCTAACCTTCTTAGAATGTTAAGATAAGCATCTTATTGCTTCTTATTTACAGTTATTACTTAACCTATCAACGGTATAGGTTAAGTAATAATTGTAATTAAGAAGCAATAAGATGCTTATCTTAACATACTAAGAAGGTTAGGTGAGGTCGGTGTTTTCTATGAAGCTTTTCAAGGTAAACTAAAATATTCACAATCAATTAGTATGTCACATATGCACTTATTAAATAAGCCAATATTGACTAAAGCAAATGCGAGAACGGGTTGCCCCTGCCTCACTGCCCACTCCCCCCCCCCCCCGTCCTCACTGCCCACCAGGGGTGTGCGCACCTGGGGGAGTCACGAACCGAGTAGACGAATCTGGCCCACCCTGGGCCACCCTGGGCCACCCTGGCCCACCCTGGGCCACCCTGGCCACACACTTCCAGACACCCTCACGGTCCAGTCACGCGCGGCCAGAAATTCATTACACTATAACCGGTCCATCACACACCCGCAACATACCTATGATGCCCATGTTGTCAGATATCCCATTACATAACATAGTAATATACAAATAATGGCACATGCCATGTAACACCTCACTATGTATGGGGGGGGGGCACATGCCATACACGCTACAACGATGTATAGCAACCTAGTATCCTAGTGCCATACAGTGTATGACAACCTATAGTTACCAATCAATCCAGTACTGGACAACTCTCAATGCGTTGATGCATCTCCAGACGTTTGTTTCCCAAGTGTATGTAGCAAGTTATCGAGAAATTCGGCACATTCTTAACAGCGAAGGATTGGGAGAAGGATCAAGATCACACTAGAACATGATCACACTAGAGCAACATCACACTAGAAGGGAAGGGAATTTTCAGGGGAGAAAGCGCCAAGTCATTACGACTATATAGCACTGGGAAGGGGGTCAGGATAAGGATTTGGGATGGGACTGGGAGGGGGGAAAGGAATTGTGCCCAACCACTTTGACGGTCGGGGATTGAACGCCGACCTGCACGAAGTGAGACCGTCGCTCTACCGTCCAGCCCAAGATCACACACTGCTCCGGCGTCCGCTGTACATAAGATTAACGACAGGTTGTCAGAGCATTGTTCACTGCACACTGACAAGTGCATTGAATCACTTCTTCAATGCACTTGAAGAAGTGCATTGAAGAATGCACTTCTTCAATGAAATGCACCCCCCCAACCAAATGCATTCCGCCTCCAGCAGCAACCACATAACTAAGAAAGCGCAGCTGTTTCTAGCGGGCACTAGCTGCGCAATCTTCCACACCCAATATGAAGAGTAATCCCGTACCACAGTGCGCTGATTACCATGCATCAGAGTGGACAGTTGTCACAAGAGCATCAACGTGCGCAATGTCTCGACACCATCAACATGCGCAGGTGTCCCCCAACAACAACAACAGCAGCACACACACAGGTGTGTGCAACCGTGTCATACATATGGAACAGATATCCACACTACATAAGACTGCCGAGGTTCTCGCAACACTGCGCAGACCTCACTGCGCAGACCTCACTACATCAGACTCCGCACATGTTTACACACTGCCAAGACGCTTACTAATATTCACATCTTATGGTACTTTAAAGATATGCTCAGGCTCTGAGTGCGCCGAGAATTCCTGGATCACAATATGTAGATATCTACATATTAGGAATACTGCGCAGGTGTTCCCCCGAGGTGTCAAGAGACAGCGCACGCATACGCAAGAGAGAGGCCCCTGACGGGCGCGTATCTGACACCCTCCGATAAAATGCGCGCGGTTAATCCCAACAATTAGGTGTTGTGGTGAGTGATTGTGTTTGCAATTTGTCGGTAATTGCACAAATCCGCCTCCCCCCCTCCGGTGGGAATAAGGGGGAGGGGGGATTGGGGGGGAGGCATATTTAAATGAGGGGTTTTTTGGCGAGCTCAGGTGCAGAGGGTATCGATCGAGGGTTGAGGGGGATGCTTTCTGCTGTTTGTGTAACTGGTGTGTGTGTGGGGGGAGGGGATGAGGGTGGGGGAGGGGGAATGAGGGGTGGGGGAGGGGATGAGGGGTAGGTATTATGATGTGGTGATGCTGAAGATGAGGGAGATAAGGGGGAAGTGTGGGATTATATTGATGAAGTGTGTGGTGGGAACGTGTTGCATTGGTATTATGAGAGTGTTGGGGGGATAGAGAGGATGTGGAGGAGGAGTAATGACCCGTAGTGGAATTACATTAGAATGCCAAACACAAGGAAAAGCTGAAAGTGGCAGATGACACGACGCATGTGAACGCCTATTTTAAGAGTATACCGCCACAGTCTGGAGGCCCAATACAAAGGGGGTGAACTAAACCAAACAAGAAACGCTCGAGTTATGCACCAAGGCTCGTGTCAGATCTATTAGATCGATCCCCGGCGCCGGCGGAAAAGAAATTGGCAAAGTTTCCTTCACCGTGATGGCCCTGTTACTTAGAAGTGAATAGGTACCTGGGAGTTAGACAGCTGCTACGGCCTGCTTCATTTGTGTGTGTGTGTGTGTGTGTGTGTGTGTGTGTGTGTGTGTGTGTGTGTGTGTGTGTGTGTGTGTGTGTGTGTGTGTTGCAGGGGGTGTTGCTGATTGCCTTTCCCACTCCGCATTAGTGTTCAAACTCGTATTTTATCAAATTCCTATCCCATCTTATTCTCTTTCCACTCTCTCTGCACACCACATTTTCTAATTTTCTAAGTCAACTTTCACCTTCCCTTTAGACTGAACACTCTCCCTCCTCCTCCTCCACAACAAACTCCCACCAGACCAGTCTTAATATATAAGGTATATCACACTTCCCCTTCCTCCAAATCACAGTTCTCCCTCTCCCCTCAGATCACTCTTCTCCCCCACCCCTGAGGGCCCGGGGGCTCTTCTCCCCCACCCCTGGGGGCCCGGGGGCTCTTCTCCCTCACCCCTGGGGGCCCGGGGGCTCTTCTCCCCCACCCCTGGGGGCCCGGGGGCTCTTCTCCCCCACCCCTGGGGGCCCGGGGGCTCTTCTCCCCCACCCCTGGGGGCCCGGGGAGGGCGCCCCCCCCCCTCCCCCCCCCCTTCGGCATCTCGACCGGCCTGTTTAATATTCTCCTACTGCGGCATCAACACAGCCTCGACTCCGTGCAACAAGGGCACCTGGGTGATACATTTTGCCATTAAGGGAATGTCATTAAAACATTCGAATTTAAGATGCTTAGAGTTGAATACCTGGCGTGAAGCACTCTTCCGTGTACCAGATTCATTACAGGTTAAACGGCCCCACTTAATATTCCAGATGCAAGATACTCGTTGTAAACACTTGTGTACCATTACGCCACATGTTTATCACTCTCTCGCATCGGAGGCATTTCAACCATCGCCAGAGCCGTGGTAATTATCCACGATGTATGGCACTCGAGGGGGCCAGCCTAAGGTAGTGCTACAGTGGTGGATTGTGACAGGTGAGGAAGGACCTTGTGAGCAGTGACCCTTGCTCTACAGGCCACAGCCGCCCACAAACCTCACCGCCTCACACTCCTTCCATTATTAATTTGTGTGTGTGTGTGTGTATGTGTTTTACAGGTTTAATAACTTCATTAGGACTCTCTGCAATACAGTCTTCGAATATCTAATTATTAGAGTTCCACGGCGGCTTTGTAAACGAAAATTAATGTTTAGCTTTTTATATTTTTGTGACGGGTTTAAGGTTTTCACGTCTGTCGGTTAGTTCCTTGGTGGCGAGGAGAGGTGACAGCTTGTTGTCAGGTCTCTATGTGCTCTAGGACACATGTATCAGGACGAGCATCTCTGGTGAGCGGGGAGCTCTCTGGAGTGGGGGGGCTCTCAGGAGTGGGGGGGGGGCTCTCAGGAGTGGGGGGCTCTCAGGAGTGGGGGGGCTCTCTGGAGTGGGGGGGCTCTCAGGAGTGGGGAGCTCTCAGGAGTGGGGGGGCTCTCAGGAGTGGGGGGCTCTCAGGAGTGGGGGGGCTCTCAGGAGTGGGGGGGGGCTCTCAGGAGTGGGGGGGCTCTCAGGAGTGGGGGGCTCTCAGGAGTGGGGGGCTCTCAGGAGTGGGGAGCTCTCAGGAGTGGGGGGGCTCTCAGGAGTGGGGGGGCTCTCAGGAGTGGGGGGCTCTCAGGAGTGGGGGGGGGCTCTCAGGAGTGGGGGGGGGGCTCTCAGGAGTGGGGGGCTCTCAGGAGTGGGGGGGCTCTCAGGAGTGGGGGGGCTCTCAGGAGTGGGGGGGGCTCTCAGGAGTGGGGGTGGGCTCTCAGGAGTGGGGGTGGGCTCTCAGGAGTGGGGGGGGGCCTCTCAGGAGTGGGGGGGCTCTCTGGAGTGGGGGGGGCTCTCTGGAGTGGGGAGCTCTCTGGAGTGGGGAGCTCTCTGGAGTGGGGAGCTCTCTGGAGTGGGGAGCTCTCTGGAGTGGGGAGCTCTCTGGAGTGGGGAACTCTCTGGAGTGAGGAACTCTCTGGAGTGGGGAACTCTCTGGAGTGGGGAACTCTCTGGAGTGGGGAACTCTCTGGAGTGGGGAACTCTCAGGAGTGGGGAACTCTCTGGAGTGGGGAACTCTCAGGAGTGGGGAACTCTCAGGAGTGGGGAGCTCTCAGGAGTGGGGAGCTCTCAGGAGTGGGAGCTTTCAAGTGTGGCTGCTCCTCGCCACTCTCCAACTCCTCTGCGTGTTGCTTAACCCTTTCTAATATTCCGACCTTCCCTTCCTGTTGCCATGTGTTATATCACGTTACTACACTGATATATGTCCCAAGAGCAGCAATACACCCCCGTGTAATAGTGATATAGCACACCACTCTTACACTCCCCTGGAACACCAGTACACCCCGCGATACCTGGGCTTCCAGGCGGACAATGAATGCTTTGCCATTATCCTCTGATGAAGTTTCGAAAATTAATTTATTGCTGTGGATTCATGCCTAATCATAGACAACGTTAGCGGTAATCGTCGAGGATAATTGCCCAAAGTGGGTGGTGGGGGAGAGGGGGGGGCAGGAGTAGGGGGGGCGCAGGAGGAGGGGGGCGCAGGAGGAGGGGGGGGCGCAGGAGGAGGGGGGGGCGCAGGAGGAGGGGGGGGGCAGGAGGAGGGGGGCGCAGGAGGAGGGGGGGCGCAGGAGGAGGGGGGGCGCAGGAGGGAAGGGGGCAGGAGGGGAGGCCTCAAACGATGAGCAGACTCCAGAGGGAGGGGCTAACAGGCTGTGGTGATTCGCTCCAAGTAAAGACCAATTTCAATAATATGACCCGGCCGACAGGTATTTCCCGAGCCTAACATGACAGAAGCATTTACGAAGCAAAAGGTACTGTAACTATGATGAGCGCTGAGCCAGAACGACTATATAGCACTTAGGAAGAGATACTCGGACAAGGAGCTGGGATAGGACGGAGGGAAGAAATGGTGCCCAACCACTTGGACGGTCGGGGATCGAGCACCGACCTGCATGAAGCGAGGCCGTCGCTGCACCGACCTGGCCAAAACAAAAATAAAAGTTATTAAATCGGATTGCAAATGCGAAAATACTGATGCGTTTTATGCATTTAATCGTCGTTTCCTATTCTGTCTTTTATTTAACGTATAACGTATAAGACGCAATCTTGTGGCAGGATAGGACTCGGCCCCCCAACACCACGAGCACTCTGCTCTTCTCGCTGAAAAATAAGGCCTCATGCCAGGCCTCGTCTTTGATGATCGTGGGGTTCTTTAAAGTGGTATTTGCATAGTAGTTACCGATGCAAAATCCTCACTATTTTTTATCAGTGGGCAAGAGCGCCATTATTGCAGTATCACATTTAACCCCACCAATATCTCACGCCGCCCGCTGCCCTATTGTTACCTTCCCAGCTGACCGGCTCGGCTCCCACAGACCTTCGCGCCTCTCCGTTTTCTTTGGTCGAGGCCGCGCGGGAAACTTTCGCTTCTCATTCAACCTTGCTGAATTGAATTTCTCTACTTAAGAGGCGTTCTGTTCACCTTGTATAGCTATACTACCGCAGCGGTATAATCACGCCTACTTCAGGTCTCCAGAATGATATATTCTGAGGAACACAATTCAAGGACACCGACCGATAAAGACTGGTGTTCTAGAGACATGGGGGGCCGCCTTGGCCAACCAACCATCGCCCCGTGGCTCTCAGGCTCAGCATGGACATTCTTTATGAGAGATTTTCTATTCCGGCAAACAGTTATGTCTTCTTTTTATGTGAGTTTCCTTGGCGGCGGGAGTGGCACGGGGACGAGCCAGTTGGAGAGTGCTGGTGGTATTACCTTGCTTGGTCGAGTCCTACAACCCACCACAGGCTGGTTGTTCTTTGGCTAAGTGATACAAAGATTTTTTTTAAGTGGACGTTGCCCAGCATAATTCACCTGTGTAGTCAAGACCGACCAGTGCCCAGCAAGCCCGACCAGCGCCAGCAACCCCGACCAGCGCCAGCAAGCCCGACCAGCGCCAGCAACCCCGACCAGTGCCAGCAAGCCCGACCAGCGCCCAGCAAGCCCGACCAGCGCCAGCAACCCCGACCAGCGCCAGCAAGCCCGACCAGCGCCAGCAACCCCGACCAGTGCCAGCAAGCCCGACCAGCGCCCAGCAACCCCGACCAGCGCCAGCAAGCCCGACCAGCGCCCACCGACACAGACACGCTCTGTGGATGATCTGGACCGTGTACGCCAAGTAACACAGTTGCTACCAAAATATATTTACTGTACAAGCCAAGCGTCACGAGTTGTCTTGGGCCAACAGTGCCATCACAAACTAGCAGTAACAAATGTCAACACAAAATCTCACTTTTCAAGAACACAATAAAGCAGCTGTCACAAATGCAAGAAAAATGACAAATTGGATAACAAGAACCTTTCAAACAAGAGATGCCAGAGAAAATCAGTAGCAGCCATTAGGGGGATTCGAACCTGCACATTGGGTAAACCCAAGCACAGCGCCTTAGACAACTTAACCATGGTATATCATGGTTAAGTGATCTAAGGCGTATGCTTGGGAGTAACGAGATATGCCAGATATGGGATACGTTTCCAGACACTAGTGCTCTCTAGGGTGGAATACTGTTGCACACAAACAGACCCACTCAAAGCTGGACAATTTTGTGATCTGGTGGGCGCCCAAGGATCCTTTATACTGCTAAAATACACCCAAAACATCTAAATGATTGAGACTGATTAAAATCTTCAAATCTGTATTCTCTAGAGCGCAGGCGGGAGATATACATAATAATTTACACATGGGAAATATTAAGAGGCAGAACGGGCAAAATACCCCTTTGAAAAGCAGTTGTACATTATGCACGCTGAGGGAGACCCATCATCATCAAGGGCCCGAGACTGTTTAACACTCCTACACATAAGGTGCAGTACTGGTAGACCTCTCACGGTGTTCAAAAGAGAACTCGACAAACACCTTCAACAGCAAGAGCCAAGAGGTCGACAGCAAGAGCCAGGCGGTCGACAGCAAGAGCCAGGCTGTCAACAGCAAGAGCCAGGCGGTCGACAGCAAGAGCCAGGTGGTCGACAGCAAGAGCCAAGAGGTCGACAGCAAGAGCCAAGAGGTCGACAGCAAGAGCCAAGAGGTCGACAGCAAGAGCCATGAGGTCGACAGCAAGAGCCAAGAGGTCGACAGCAAGAGCCAGGAGGTCGACAGCAAGAGCCAAGAGGTCGACAGCAAGAGCCAAGAGGTCGACAGCAAGAGCCAAGAGGTCGACAGCAAGAGCTATGAGGCCGGACCATCAACCGGAGGTCCGCTACCCAATACCCAGGCCCTCGTCTCGGGACCGCCTCGTTCTTTGTTACCACAGATGAAATTTGCAGATAGGCGGATCCATTGTCTGATAGCAGAGATGGCAAGCCATCTTCAAAAGAATAGGCCCTAAGTGGCTGGCAATGGCTCCTTCATCTGTTTGGAACTTGCGGCGGTATCATTTCCATCTCCTTTCCTCTGTAATTATCAGCGTCTCCGGATTCACTTGCTAATCTATGAGCAGCGCTCAGGGAAGAAAGGACCAGCAACGCCTCATTGACTTTTAAGTCTTTAGGCGGATGTTTTCTCTCTTATTTCTCCCCTCTTTGTCTCGTGCACCGAGCGATGCTCTTCCTCGGCGTGAATCTTCTGGAGCATATTGTGGAGGGGTCAGTCAGTTCCAGCTGGCAAGTCGAACTTTTCAGAATCTATTCACTTTATAAAGCACTTCGCTCTCGGTGCTTCAGATAGTTACTGTATGATTGCGCGCGTGAGACCAACCACGCCTCTCATCCTAGTGGATACACCAAGTGGATTAATGAAATAAAACAGATGTTTATTCATGTTGTAGATACTTGTCTAATTTAACAAATTCAATGTGTTGTGTTGCGTAATTATTTGTATTCTTGTGTTCACTTTTATTCCTGACGCAAAATTCTTTGGGATGTAACGCGTTCTCCATTGTTGACCGTCGCCTTTGTAACTCTTTCGCGGTTTCGTAATTGTTTTCTTCTGCAGAAGGTACAAGACTGCCTCTCCCTGCCGCCGCCACCACCACCACCACCAGGACCCATGTGCATGGGAAATAGGCTTACAGGTTCCGGAAGATGAGAGGAAATGTCAACACTGTGGAGAAATGCCTGACAGACCACTGGAACATTATCCAACACAGTGCACAGTTACAAACCCATTAAGATTTCAACTTAGATTCAACAGAGCAGAAGAACTTGTTAAACACATGGGGCAAAATCTTACTGAAGCGACCATACGAGTCATAAATACTCACACTCCACCCAAATAAAACAGAAACAAGCAACACTTAGTGGGCCAGCCAGAGGCTTAGGGCCCGCGCAAGAATTTCCCTGAGAAAAAAAAAAATACCACCAGGGGAGATCTTACGCCTCGTCTGGTCCGCTGCGTCGGTGTTCCAGCACTCCGTGCCACCCCTCGCCATACCGTCTAACTTGGGTCTGGGGCTCTCCACTCCTGCACGAATTTCTTTGTACGAATTGGTCTGGTGTCAATATGTACGCCCGCCCAAGGGCAGGGTGTGTTCTTGTACACTATGACGTATAGTTTCAAGTTTTAATTTTTCGATAGACAAAGAATAATATTCTGGTACAAGAACAGCAGCCATATTCCATATAATTAGCCTAAGCTCGTAATAAAATATCATGGAATCTTGCATTAAATTGATAAAACCCGAGTGATGAGAAAATATTTTGTTTGGCGCGTCTCAAGCTCAATAGCGAGATAGCAAAGTAAAACTAACGAAAAAACAACAACCCGGAAATAGCAGCGGCGCACCTTGCTTACGAAGAGGGCCAGCATTATACACAGCCGAGGACAGGCGCGGCTTACCCAGGGCCGCCAGCACCCGCTTTCCTGGGAGAAACATCATGCAAATCAGACAAGCTCATCAGCCGTGCCGCGAGGCTGTCAAGCACCAGTCAGGAGCCGAGGTAGACGGTGGGGAAGGTGGGCGCGCGCGCGTGTGCGTGCGTGCGTGTGTGTGTGTGTGTGTGTGTGTGTGTGTGTGTGTGTGTGTGTGTGTGTGTGTGTGTGTGTGTGTGTGTGTGTGTGTGTGTGTGTGTGTGTGTGTGTGTGAGTAGTGAGCAGCAGTAAGCTACGAGGGAGGCACAATAACGGGTTGGCTAGTGGCCGGGGCCATCCGTCCTTGATGCCCGCAAGCTGCCTGACCCTTCACCCCGCGCCAGCCTCATCTTCCTCCACTGATGCTGCCTCATCCCCCCCCCCTCACACCCCCCATCAACTCTCTCTCCCCCCCCCCCCATCATGCCCCTTACCCTCCACTGGTGTCTTGCGCAACACCATCACCTGCAGCCACCTGTAATTACTTCTCTTGTTTACCTGCCTTCACTCGCCTAATTCATTGTGCATTCCCCCCGGGGTTCACCAGAGACGCGTCGTGCAATGGACTCCAGAGTCCTCGTATTCTTCAGTTTAGATTCTCTTAACAGTACGTAAGGAGGAGCTGGCCTCTTCCAGAAGCAAGCAAATGCAACACCTTGAGTAGGTTACGAGACATGCGGATGGGACAAAATCTTAATAATATTGATGATGCAGTAACGAAACCTGTTGTGCAGTTGTTACCATAGATGGGACGTCCTTCGTATAAACATAAACTAAATCATTGACATTTGAGAAAAAACCGTTACAATCCGCATGTCTGTAAATCGTGAAGACGTTTCGGTCCGTTCTCAGCCATTATCAATCAAGTCCAAGACGGACCGAAACGTCGTCACTTCCTTTAGTTTCAGATGTGTTGTTCGGATGTCTAGTTGTCAGCCCCGTTGTTGTGACTTTCCCTTTGCCACAAAGGATGGCGACGGTGACACGGCACCGGGAGCCAGCATTTAGAAGGTATGGGTGAGGTGGCCTCGCCACGGGCAGGCCGGGTCCAGCCCCGGGCAGGCCATGGACGACCGGGTGCTGGCCAAACAGTGTATGTTGGCCATCATTCAGAACGGCGATGGGGACACGCGACGGTGACGCGAGTGGGGACACGCGACGGTGACGCGAGTGGGGGACACGTGACGGTGACGCGAGTGGGGGACACGCGACGGTGACGCGAGAGGGGACACGCGACGGGACTGGGGATCTTTACTACAAACAAACAGGGTAACATCGCCAGCATATGGGACTCTGACAAACAATAGAACCTCGCCAAGAAACTTACACCAGGTCTACTCCTGGACAATCTACCTAGCTTCTGTTGGACCAATATGCAGCACCGCCCTGGAATCCACAACTTGTGAAGCATAAACCCACAATTTAAAAAGTACAGAGGTTTGCAACAAGATTGGTGCCAAAGCTAAGTAAACTATGAACATAGGATACGGCGACTAGATTTCACAACCCTCCAGAACAGAAGAAACAGAGGAGACACGATCACAACATACAAGATACCGAGGGGAATTGACAAAGTGGACAAGGACAGCCGCTTTAAAGTAAGAGAAAGTAGGGCAAGAGGACAGAACTGGAAGCTGGAAACGCAAATGAGTCGAAGAAATGTTAGGAAATACTCGTTGTGAAGACCCGTACAGGGTATAAGTGGAATTAACTGAAAGAAGTTCTGGAAGCCACCTCCATCCACGCCTTTAAGGCAAAATTTAACAAATAATTCGAATGTCAAACTAGTTCAGTTATATCGCGGGGCATGAAGAGCTAGACCTCACTCGCCCCGTAGTGGCAACTATACTAATTGTAAAGTACATTATTATTATTATTATTAACATCTTTATTGACAAAATTAATTACAATTTTGCCTAATTTGAGGATTTCAATTAATTCTTATTAAAATGAGGATAATGCTGGTATTCGCTGTCACACAGGACAGAGGGTCATACACAAGACAATAGGTCTAAACTGTAGGCTGAAGCACATATATATATCATAGTTACAATCAATGTTTTAATGTATGAATATGCGAAAACAACTTTCTATTGTGCACTTCCACACAAGGGCAGGGATGGGTTCATAAGTGATGCAGCTTAGAATATAAATAAAATTGTTCTTCATTCTTTAAAATGAACAAGTACAAACACAAGGGGCAGGTGATAGAGAAGAGGAGCGTTCTTCATGACACACCTGTACAGATGTTAGGTAGCCTATCATGGCAGCGACGCGGCCTACCATCCACCATGCAGATCATGGTGCCATCAGTTATGGCGGGGAGTCTGTTTATCACTGAGTGAAGTTTTACGACGGGGGTAATCTATCATGGAGGCCGATAAATCTTCGCGACGTGAGGCTGAGTGGAACAGAAGGCATGGGCCTCGGGTGAGGTTTACCAGTGGGTTACCTGTGACCGATCACGAGATCTGTGACTGATCAAGAGCAGGCGGATCTAAGGCCAGACTGTGATACCATGAACAAATCCACAAGGGCCGTACGAGGATTCGAACCTGCGTACGGCCCTTGTGGATTTGTTCATTTGATGCATCACGTTAGTGTGATCTGTGTATGTGTGTGATACCATTATCGGTAAGGTTGTTGACCTGGCCCAGCCCGCAGTAATATGTATTGTTCACTCTGGTTCACCTCTTGTTCCGGCCAGTAACTCGAGTATTTGCTTATAGTCTATTGACGAGTTCTGAGCCTCTGATACAGTGTTCAGTGATTTGACCTGTGGCACCTTTACGACAAAGGTCACAAGCTGTACTGCTGTATCATCCACAAAGGTCACACCAAGCTTCCAGACTCCTGTAAATTAGGTCTTCCAATGAACTTCATAAAACATTATTTCAACAAAGAAAAATTACAGTTCCTGTACTGTGGAAAAAGAAGAAGATATTTAACATTGAACCGAACACAAAAACGCCATCAAACCGTATCATATAGATTAAAGAAAACTTTATCGACCTGGAAGTGATCGTGACGAATGACGTGACACTTACACTAGATATTATATTGACTAATCCAGTGACAAGAAAACAATACGCTGGATCACAAAAACTTTTCAAGCCAAGAGATGTAAAGTCAGTGATATTTGTTAGAATTATTCAGACACTTGTATTCTCTAAATTAGAATACTGATTAACTGCTAGACCTGTTGACCCGGGGAAGATAAAGATAACTATCACTGCTGGACACTATTCAAAAGCCTGTACTGGTGGAAACATTTACTAAAGTTCCTCAGCCTGCATTACCTGGCGTGCAGGCTAGTCCTCAGCCTGCAGGCTAGAGAGGACATCTGCAGGCTGTAATCGACATCTGATAGACACTGACGGACCAGGTTCCATGTCTGCACACGAATAATTGCTTGCAGGAGCAGAGGGCATGATAGTATAGTGTCAGAAGCAATCCCACTAAAAAGTAGGATTACAGCATCAAGTTCAATAACATAATTACTTTTTCTTTTACAATGTATATCATCTTTCCAACTGCAAGCTAAATGTTGTTCACTTTATGCCAAAGTTTGATTTAGACAACTGTACACCTGTTTAGTCTAGCCATTATTGTCATGATCTGAACAAGTTTCAAATTATTATTTGAATTAGAAACAAGTAATGTTTCTAATTCTAATAAACTAAGGGTCCGAGACCCGTCCTCTAAATACATATGGAGGTGCCAACAAACGCTTAAACGTGTTCACTCGTGAACTTCATAAAACACTTATTCCAGAGTTCCTGTCTAGCCAAGGCTAATAGCCTTGGCTAGACACTGGAGGATCAATTCTATAGTATGACTGTGATTCCTTCCCGAGTTTCGGACAAGGAACTCGGCAGTCATACTATAGAATTGATCCTATTATCGCCAGCCTGATTACACTGGAGCTGTAATCAGGCTGGCCATCAACCGGGTCAGTGGAGTTACTGGTCCGCAGGATACAGTGACCCTTCGTTATTACAACGACTCGAGTTAAAGACTCTACTTGGTAGTTTCGTGACAGCAAAATTCCCAGTACAAACTTTACCTAGCGAAGGTTCCATGTCACCAACGCGTGGATCCTCGCTCTTCCAGACCGAACATCATTTTCATTACCAAAATGTAATGAAAGGTTGGTTTAATGGACATGTTTTGTGGCCTCTGAGTGCTCAAATTAATTTTGTATTTATTAATGATCTGCGAAACTACTCGCAATTGTCTTTCAAGCAACGAATATGACGGTATCTATTAAATCACTAGATCTAGTGTTACCTTGAGGTGTTTCCGGGGCTTAGCGTCCACGCGGCCCGGTCGTCGACCAGGCCTCCTGGTTGCTGGACTGGTCAACCAAGCTGGTTATTATTGCACATTAACTGCCACAATTAACAACTGAAGACGTTGCTGACTTGGGGAACGGGCAGAGAAATTTGACGTAACTAATCCACTCAATAAAGCACCTCAATTATTGGGCGAGTTTACAGGCTTTAGTGTGTGTGATGAAGTGGATGCAAGAGTGACGGCGGCGTAGATGACCTCAACGCAAATACAATATGTTGTTCAACTCTAAATATTGACAAGATGAGGATGACAGCTGGAGGCAGCCGCCACGGCCGCCACGAAAGTGCTTGTCCTTCACAGGAGCAAGTCACGCTCCTCCATCGACACGTCCTCTTCTTTTCTCGTTCAACACGCATATCAAGGCTGATAATCTGTCACTGCTCTTGCTGTTCACTGCTAGCATCAGACCTGCCGTGTTCCATGTGATGGTCAGTGGTCACTGTTTGATGATTAAGCCACCCAAGAATGAATATCCCGTAAGCTGTTGCGTGTATAAGCCAAAGCTTTATATTAACTATGTATATACACAGATCTACTCCCCCCCCCTCTCCCCCTCACTGCTCCTGATCTCGTATCTCTTGACCCAGGTTGTCTCGCCTCGGCCGGTACACAACCCCTTCGCGTAACCTTTGGCGATCTGAAGGTAGTAACATTCACCGTAGCCACTACTTATTTAGCGTTGTTCCTCCGAGCTTGAGTCGTAAACTTACGATCCCTCTTGTACTTCCTGTGTTAATTGTCTGCTGGCCCTGTTGCCTGACGGCCCTGACCTGCCCGCCGGGACTCGCTTTATCAACCCTTCTGCAGGAGTACACGACGTCGTCGACGGTATCATTAGTGAAACAGTGGCCTCTTAGAACGGCTTGGCGACGCCGGGACAACGGTTTTAATGGTGCCTCTGGCAGACAGGTTGACTGAACAAAATACCTTCGTTCCTGCGCATATTGTTGTGCGAGCCATGATACGTCTGGCTACTTTATCACATGCATCCGGCCATCATGGTGTTGTTCGGGTGTGCTTCACAGCAGGTCACGAAGCTGTTGGCCACACACCTCTCTCTCTCTCTCTGTCTGTGGCCCTCCTGGCAAGCCTCGTCCCTCACATCGCTCACCTGATGCCCTGTCAAGATTAGAAAGAACAAGGCCTACCTGCCGTTGCTGTGTGGACTGTCCCGTTGCATGCGTAGTGCATGAGGTGGGGTGGAGGACGGCCAGCAGTATAAGGTTGACAGCCGCTATAGTGATATTACAGGTTATTCCTGCCCGTGCACTACGGGTTATTCATGCCCGTGCCACCTAATGGGTGGTTTAATCTTTTATCAATCAATCAGTGATACAGAGCCGACCGTCAACACAATCCTTCACGACACAGACGGGTTACGGTGTGTAGGCCGTCACACTACATGTGAACACCAGCGGCCGCTCACCAAAGTCTATCAAGAAGTAATAATTGATTGATGAAGATTAAGCCACCCAAAAGGTGGCACGGGCATGAATAGCCCGTAAGTGGTGGCCCTTTGGAGCCATTATCAGTATCAATAGATGATACTGGAGATCTGTGGAGGTGCGACTGCACTCTACGGAGAGGTCGTGACCTCGGCTCAAGAAGTGCCTGACCACCCGGGCTATAGTGGACATGCGGACTTGCGGGGCGCTTCGAGTAACAGCCTGTTGGACCAAGCTCTCTTAAATCACGTCTCTGCCCGGGCAGGGCTTGAGTAGAAATACTCCTAGAACCCCATCCAGATACAATCCAGTTCCTTCTGTCTCTCCTCGTAGTTCAAGCCTCTCAGCTCAGGAACAAACCTCGTTTCAAACAGCTGGACCTTTTTCCATTCCATGTTGGGGCTGCCGATTCAAGAGTAGGTCGCACGTAGGTTGTCAATAGGGCCCAGAAGGATTCTTTGTCCAAGTTCCTAGTTAATGCACAACTCGTGATCTCTCTGACTGTTGCAGATTGACTGACTGATGAAGATTAAGCCACCACAAGAGGTGGCACGGGCATGAGTAGCCCCGTAATGGTGATAGATGTTTGGTCGTGTAACATCTTTTAAGTGTTTCTAGGCCCCTCGGCCCCTGTTACATACACTTTCTGACTGTTGCAGTCACTGTCCGGCGTTTTCACACACTTTCTGACAGTTGCAGAGACGCTGGGTCAAACACTGTACATCAAAGCTCTGATGACTGGATACCTCACATTCGTATAGCGGAAGTTCAAAGAGTGTTACTGATTAACATGGCTGCCGAATGTTGGCAACCACACACACACACCCACACTTACGAAGCTAAGACAATAAAACCTGCTTGCAACGTGCACAGCAACAGTTAGATGGATCCATATATATTCTGCAGTTCAAATGTCCTTGGCTCAACCGGGAGAATGAAATCTTAAGCAGCAATCTTGTTGCTGGTGAGATGCTCAACACTATCTTGCCTGACCAACCTTCATCACACCTACTGCCCAAGTTACTGTGAATATTATACATGAGTACAGTGAATACAGTGAATATTACGCTCTCTTCGCCTTAACCCCAACATTGCCTTTTAAAATGATGAAGAAATTGACAATACAATGTATTGCTTCAAGTGCATTTTCGGTGTATATGTATATTTTTTAACGATTGGACTATCAGGCCTTCGCAAATATACTGTATTGTTATTATAAAACGCGTAGTGTATATTATATATATATATATATATATATATATATATATATATATATATATATATATATATATATATATATATATATATATATATATATATACAGTTTGTGGAAGAAAGTGCAGCAACAAAGGAGGCCTGGTCGACGACCGGGCCGCGGGGACGCTAAGCCCCGGAAGCACCTCAAGGTAACGTCTCTGTGATAAGTTGACTCCCCAGTCTGTTGGCTGAGTCAGTCTAGGTGAGCAGCTTCCCCTTGGCAAGTATCACCAGTACTATGTCAACGCCGTCACCCTAGTACTGGTAGTGCTCCCAGTACCACCAGCACTATGTCAACGCCGTCACCCTAGTACTGGTAGTGCTCCCAGTACCACCAGCACTATGTCAACGCCGTCACCCTGGTACTGGTAGTGTCCCCAGTATCACCAGTACTATGTCAACGCCGTCACCCTAGTACTGGTAGTGCTCCCAGTACCACCAGCACTATGTCAACGCCGTCACCCTGGTACTGGTAGTGTCCCCAGTATCACCAGCACTATGTCAACGCCGTCACCCTAGTACTGGTAGTGCTCCCAGTACCACCAGCACTATGTCAACGCCGTCACCCTAGTACTGGTAGTGCTCCCAGTACCACCAGCACTATGTCAACGCCGTCACCCTAGTACTGGTAGTGTCCCCAGTACCACCAGCACTATGTCCGCGCCGGCAGCGGTACCAGTAGTGACCCCCCCCCCCCCCAGTACCGGGCCAAAGACCTGCCCTCGTTGACCCCTGGACCAAGACGCCAGAGAACCGGTCCAGTAAGTGGGTGAGTGTGGGAGCCGGCCTCAGGTACTCTTCTTGCCATACACGCGCGCGCAGGAGCGTATTAGGGAAGTGGTGACCTCTATAATTCTCGTGCACCGAGGGTGGGTACTACGGTGGTACTGACCTCCACACCCTCCACAGATACAAGTCAATATACATACGAATAAAGGAAACTGTAAAAGGTCTATTGACCCATAGGAAGCGGCTCCTATTTATATCCACTTAAACCTATTCAAAAAAACTATTAAGCAATCCCACGTCTTTTATGATACCCGGTAAATTATTTCGTAAATTAACTTATTTCCAAACCGGTATTTACCCAGGTCTTTTCCTGAATTTAATCTTATTAAATTGCATACCCAGTGTTTTGTGTTCTATTTTGTATGGCTGTATTTCAAACTTCAGTTATATCCCCCTTCGTCCATTTACATACTACAAATATATCACCCTTTTACGCTTCGTCTTTCAAGACATTGTAAATTAAGTTTTTTTTATGGTAAGAAAAGTTTCCAATTCCTAGGATTAACTTTGACATCTTGAGGTTATCTTGAGATGATTTCGGGGCTTTAGTGTCCCCGCGGCCCGGTCCTCGACCAGGCCTCCACCCCCAGGAAGCAGCCCGTGACAGCTGACTAACACCCAGGTACCTATTTACTGCTAGGTAACAGGGGCATTCAGGGTGAAAGAAACTTTGCCCATTTGTTTCTGCCTCGTGCGGGAATCGAACCCGCGCCACAGAATTACGAGTCCTGCGAGCTATCCACCAGGCTACGAGGCCCCTACATCCTCCTCTTAACTGCATAAATCTAAACGGCGCAAGGTAAAGCTGAAAAAGAATATTAAGACAGCTTATTGCTCAAGCCTCTAGAAATAAATCGCGATTTAATTCGTTTTTCTCCGTTCATATTTACATCGACGTGTTTGACACGAGATTCCTCCTAATTGTGACTCCTACATGTTTATCACATTCAGATTCCGTAGTGTCTCGTCGCTATCCGGCGTCCAGTTGTTATCTGGTAAATGTTATCGTAACTTGGACTTAGAATCCTGTGTCAGTATTGCACTGCATCTGCAATCTTTCGCTCACACTACTGTTGTTTTTTTAAGATTCAGCTACTCGGAATATAAGTTCCAAGTAGCACGGGCTATGGTGAGCCCGTAATCGACTTACCTGGCACAGGAGCGGGGCAAGTAGCAGAGGCTATGGTGAGCCTCGTCTCTGTCGCCCACACTCTTCATCCTCACCTGTATAACACAAGCACAGGGGAGGGGTGTGGAGGGCTGCCCAAGCACAGGTGAGGGTGTGGAGTGCTACCCAAGCACAGGTGAGGGGTGTGGAGTGCTGCCCAAGCACAGGTGAGGGGTGTGGAGGGCTGCCCAAGCACAGGTGAGGGGTGTGGAGTACTACCCAAGCACAGGTGAGGGGTGTGGAGGGCTGCCCAAGCACAGGTCCTTGTGGTGACTCGTCTCCCAGCTCCCCGCCCTGTGGCAGCGCCACTTAAGGTTCGCTACACCTGCACCTGCCTGCACCTGCCTCCTGAGTGGTCTTGCTCCACCTCCACTTTATATAATGACAGCTGATCAGTAGCACATTGTTTACCATGCACCAGTAAACAGGATATGAAACTTGGCTGACCGGATATAACATGCTTTGGTTCTTCACTAACAACATATATATATATTTCTCTCCGATAGGTACGTGTCGATATATTACGCAATCCTAGTGGTATGTTATCGTGTGTGAAAACTATATTCATCAGATAGCACAATTTCATAAAAGACTCCTAGATAACAGGATATCTCAGCTGGGCGGCTGGTGTTGAGGTAACGGAGGTTACCGTACAATGACCTCAAGACAGTAGTAACGTCTTGGTGCCACTGGCGCCGCACTGTCATCTCTGACCTCCTGCTCCTTGGCTCACCTACACGGGGTCCAGCGTCTCAACTGGGACTCCTTCCTCTAGGGCACCTGGGCCGACGGATGTGTAGACGAACAGGAGGCGGGCGAGGTGAGGGTTGGGGGGGGGGGGGAGGGTGTGATTGGAGGGTTGGGCAGGGAGGTGATTGGAGGGGAGGGGGGGGGATGGCTGACTGGGGTCACCAGGGGCGTCATTGTGGCAGCCTGCCTTTACCCCCTTCCCCCTCTCTCTCTCCCTCTCCCTCCCTCCCTCTCTCTCCCTCCCTCTCCCTCCCTCCCTCTCCCTCCCTCTCTCTCTCTCTCCCTCTCTCCTCTACACTTTTACTCGACTGTACAAACTCAATTCATAAGCTACAGCTTCGCATGCATTATGAATCTATCCAGGTGTGTAGTGACGCCAGGTGTGTAGTGACGCCAGGTGCGTAGTGACGCCAGGTGTGTAGTGACGCCAGGTGTATAGTGACGCCAGGTGTGTAGTGACGCCAGGTGTATAGTGACGCCAGGTGCGTAGTGACGCCAGGTGCGTAGTGACGCCAGGTGTGTAGTGACGCCAGGTGCGTAGTGACGCCAGGTGTGTAGTGACGCCAGGTGCGTAGTGACGCCAGGTGTGTAGTGACGCCAGGTGTGTAGCGACGCCAGGTGTGTAGTGACGCCAGGTGTGTAGTGACGCCAGGTGTGTAGCGACGCCAGGTGTGTAGTGACGCCAGGTGTGTAGTGACGCCAGGTCAGTTGCAGTCGCCTGACTTGCCTCTCCTGCACACCTTCACGTCCCCCACATGAGGCAACTTCACCTAGCACTATTTCTCAAGAGGCAGGGGGGGGGGGGGTATTGCTGCCTCCCGTAGTAACCCGGCAGGTTATTAAGGTCCTCCCCCCCCCCCCCCCCACGGGCCGCGTCAGCCTTAAGAAACGTTGTGTCCCTCTCGCTCGTTTGTCTAACAACTAAAAATTGGTGACGCGTCACCTGTAGCTGACAGGATTTTTGAATTCACTCAGTGGCGCGCGTACCTCGCTCCGACACCGTGAAATTACGAGTGAAAAGACGGTTTATAGTCTCTGCATCTTGTTGTGAAGGGTCCTCCTTGCCGGCACCCTTAGGAGGCCTGGTCGACGACCGGGCCGCGGGGACGCTAAGCCCCGGAAGCACCTCTAAAGGTAAACCTTACTCCACTACCAGCCTTGGTTCACCTCACTCCTCGCGGCTTCCACTCATTCCACACACCTCTCACTCGCCACTTACACTCATTCATTTCTCTCTCATTTTTCCTCCTTTTGTGTTGTTAATCCGCCAGGTTTTCTCTACATGGCTCGTCCTCTCATTTGACCATCAATCCTAAACTACCAAGTTACTGACGCGAGTCTCCTCACAATTATCTCCCAACTTAATATATTTTCTTCTGTAAACGTACCTCAGCCGTTCCTTGCCATGGACGCTGGCGGAGTGAGGGGGGCGCTGGGGGAGTGTGGGGGGGGGCGGTGGGGGAGTGTGGGGGGGGGGCGGTGGGGGAGTGTGGGGGGGGGGCGCTGGGGGAGTGTGGGGGGGGCGGTGGGGGAGTGTAGGGGGCGCTGGGGGAGAGTGTAGGGGGCGCTGGGGGAGAGTGTAGGGAGGGCTCTGGGGGAGTGTGGGGGGGCGCTGGGAGTGTGGGGGGGGGGCGCTGGGAGTGGGGGGGGGCGCTGGGAGTGTGGGGGGGGGGCGCTGGGAGTGTGTGGGGGGCGCTGGGGGAGAGTGTAGGGGGCGCTGGGGGAGTGATGGGGCGCTGGGGGAGTGATGGGGCGCTGGGGGAGTGATGGGGCGCTGGGGGAGTGATGGGGCGCTGGGGGAGTGATGGGGCGCTGGGGGAGTGATGGGGCGCTGGGGGAGTGATGGGGCGCTGAGGGAGTGATGGGGCGCTGGGGGAGTGATGGGGCGCTGGGGGAGTGATGGGGCGCTGGGGGAGTGATGGGGCGCTGAGGGAGTGATGGGGCGCTGGGGGAGTGATTTGGCGCTGGGGGAGTGATGGGGCGCTGGGGGAGTGATGGGGCGCTGGGAGTGTGGGGGGAGGGGCGCTGACGGGAGACGTCTGTAGATGGATCTCTGAGGCAGATGAAGCCGCCCCGCTACTTACCAGCCTGACAGTGGGTGAAGCTGATTACCCAAAGATCGCCTGACCTGCATGTGCGGCACCTTATCACTTCACGTAAGTACCGACTAAATTAAGATCAGCCAACGACCTTCCCAAAGCGGTGTAGTGGTCTGGGGGGGGGGGGCGACCTTTCGTCGCTCAGGCCAGGAACACAAGTCGCTGCTCAGGGCCCCCTTCAGCGGTGCTTCCTTGAGGCATTTCTCACTACACAAGTTGAATTTAACACTTGGTACAGATGCAATTAGTTTGGAGATGGTCGCAAGATTATTATGGTATGATTGGTCGCCGGTGAGTCAGCAGCAGCCTCCTCCTCCTACACTCTTCGGCCTCCAGAAAATCTGATGCTCTGAGGGGGGGGGGTTACCTTGCGTACGTGCGTGCGTGCGTGCGTACGTACGTGTGTGTGTGTGTGTGTGTGTGTGTGTGTGTGTGTGTGTGTGTGTGTGTTAAAGGTTAGGCTGTCTGTTTAAACTTGAATACCAGCATTATCCTTATTTTAATAAGAATTAATTGAAATCCTCAGATTAGGCAAATTGCAATTAATTTTGTCAATAAAAATGTTAATAATAATAATGTGTCTGCAGGATTGAGCTTGAACTCTTCGTTTCCGTTTTTTCCAGCTGTTTTATTTCCGTTTTATTTCCGTATTTTCCAGTTTTATTTATTTAACAATTATTTCCGACCTGTTATATCATATTTGGTTTAGAAACTAAATATTTATTCAGGTTGCTCCTACCTCCTCCTCCTCCTCCTCCTCCTCCTCCTCCTCCTCCTCCTCCTCCTCCTCCTCCTCCTCCTCCTCCTCCTCCTCCTCCTCCTCCTCCTCCTCGTTCATTCCAGTTTCCAGTTATTATTACTGTGATTTTTGTATTTTATTTTTTTCCAATCATTCACCTGTGTCTGTAACTTCTGTATATGTTCTCTTGTTCTGCTGTCACTGTACACCTTGGGTACAAAGTGTACAGTGTCGTTGTACACTTTGAGACAAGGCCGCCTGTCTTGAAGACTGGACCACATTCTCTCCAGGTTCGTGCCGTACCATCCTTGGTAGGCGACTCCTTGTAACACTGGTTCGGGTTTCTCTCACTACTTCACTTTCCTTCTACTCCCTCTACCCGTATTCTTACTTTTTATTCTCTACCAAGGGACTCCAAAACTTTTACCAAAGCCAACTCCACGCCACGTGGTCCTAAGACGATTGACCGACTTAGGATTCTACACCCAGTATGACGTGACCTAGGCTCTGAGCAAAACCCTAGAGTCGCCTCTACGCTGCCACCACCAGACCAGCTACACAGAGCAATGATCGAGGTCTGGATCGATCACGCTAATTAATCCACCTTGGGGCTTGATCCCCACTAGTAGTTTATAACCTCGGAAACTTGAGTGTGGAATTAATTACACGGGACTGATTCGATGTTAGAATCGGCGCCCAATCCAACTCTGCCTCGTGTGGACCACGTGACCAGGACAAGTATACACATAACCAAATGGAAACAATGAAATGCAAAATATTAACAAATTTAATTTATTAAAAGAAAAACTAAAACAAAATCTAAATATGTTCACTCCCTGTCACTTTAACACTCCCTACTTGACCTGAGTGGCAAATGAGACTATTTCTATACATAACAATAGCAACTATACCTTGGGCAACCAGCTCTAGGTGTTGGGCTGGTCTTGGGGAGAGGTAAGATGTTTGACCTCTTATCCCAGCTGCTCCCGTTTCCACACTAATTTCTCCCTTGTCTCGTCTACCCCAGACAGAGCATTGTATCCTTCCGCCTAGTCAGTCAAAGTTCTACCAAGTTACTAGCAAGGTTTAAGTTATAACAATTAAACTCTGTTGTACTTAATTGATCCAGACTGGTTGAATTATTTTCCTGAAATTAAATTACACAAACATCTAACGGCAAAGCTGTTCCCGATCCCCCAAAAATGGATAATTGAACTTTTAAGAAATACTAGACCTGTCAACCCTGCTGACCTATGACCGCCGGTCACTCCGCCTTACAAGTTAGATCTGATTCGTGACGTCACTGATGGTGACTTAAACTCAATAATTAGAATACTCTTGATATTGTATCCAGTACTATTATACAATACAATTTTAATGCAAAATGAATAAAGGCTAATTTCTCTAAATTACTGAATACTATAGGATGATTCATTATACGCAGCTATGAACAAAGCGTCGGTTATTTCCACCGCGAATTCCCCTGGGGGTCCTGGGCGTTGTTGAGAGGTCAGGTCCCTACTCTAACTTCTGGAACCTTCTGGAATAATTCTTACAACAGCCTAGTTTGTTACATCCTCTTGTAGACCAGTTTAATTCACAGATGAAAATCTTAAACGGGAACCATCCGGATGCTGGACTGACGTCGCATCATCTTCACCGCCACATCCCCTCTTCCTCCTCACCCCTACCCCTTCTACTCATCCTCCAAATCCTCACTCAGCACTACTCGCCTCCTCCTCCGACTCCTTCCATACCTTTCCACCCGCCTTTCCTACCTCTCAAACCCTTGAATCGAGAAAGGCCGCCGCAGGCTATACGTTTCCTACCAATTCTTTCCTCTCCCATTAAGCCTAAATTGGCCAAAGTCGTGACGGTAGGCACCCTCGTTATACCGAGGGTGCCAGAGTACTGGGATCCATCCTGGCCTTCACTGGCCATCCTGGCCTTCACTGGCCATCCTGGCCAGTGAAGGCATCTGGACAAAGTAGACTTGTGTTATGTCCAGGACATATCCACCACTTCCTGCAGGAACATTGTTTTATTCCCCTCAAAATATTCAACATCTGTACCAGCATTATGTCTGTTTTCTGGAGAGTTGAAAAGTCATGCTCTCTGCTGTTCACAGAGTAAACTCTAAGCTTATGGCACTATATACCAACACTGGCACTATATACTAACACTGGCACTATATACCAACACTGGCACTATATACCATCACTGGCACTATATACCAACACTGGCACTATATACCAATATTGGTACTACATAATTCCCGTTGTCGGGACAGGAAACCTGTTCATGCAACCCGCTCTCGCACAAGAAAGCACATATATGACTTATTGCTTATAGTTACTTTTTCGCTTATATGTAAGTATATATGTGACATATTCCAAGCCATATTTTTTTCAAGGCACTAACTTTTCCTCTCAGTTTTATTAAACAATGGGGGATTTTATACAAAATTTGACGATATCCTGAGTTACTTTACAATTTATTTAAATATTTTAGTTTTGTTTTATTATTTTTATAAAACTGTAATATCAATATAGGTATAGGTTCAGTACTAATTGTAATATCTTAACATACTAAGGTTAGGTTAGGTTGTGGTTTTCTATTCAGCATTTCAAGGTAAACTCAAATATTCACAATAAATTAGTATGTCACATATGCACTTATTCATAAGCAAGATATTGACTATTAGCAAGTGCGAAAAAGGGTTGGTTCATAGGCTTGTGTTGAGTTCCTCCCCCCCCCAAGCCCCAATATCTTGAGATTATCTTGAGATGATTTCGGGGCTTTTTTAGTGTCCCCGCGGCCCGGTCTTCGACCAGGCCTCCACCCCCAGGAAGCAGCCCGTGACAGCTGACTAACACCCAGGTACCTATTTACTGCTAGGTAACAGGGGCATAGGGTGAAAGAAACTCTGCCCAATGTTTCTCGCCGGCGCCTGGGATCGAACCCAGGACCACAGGATCACAAGTCCCGCGTGCTGTCCGCTCGGCCGACCGGCTCCATACCGGAGCCGGTATGGAGCCAAGGTCGAACGACCCAAGGTCGAACCATTGACCTAACTTTCACAGCTGTTGCCTAACTTTCCGGTATCTACAATATTTATTGCTAGGTGAACAGATGCATCAGCTGAAAGGAAATGTGCCCAACCATTTCTGTCCAGCCCTGGGATCAAACCCGGGATCACCTTTTGATTTTTGATCAACTTGTCAAAAATGACAGGTTGGATAACAAGAACCTTTCACACTAGAGATGATACTCTTCAAGACGCTAGTGCTCTCTAGAGTGGAGTACTGCTGCACATTGACAGCCCCTTTCAAAGCTGGAGAAATTGCTGACCTAGAGAGCGTGCAGAGATCCTTTACTGCTAGAATTCACTCCATAAAACATCTAAACTATTGGGACCGACTAAAATGCCTAAATCTGTATTCTCTTAAGCGCAGGCGGGAGAGATACATAATAATTTACACGTGGAAAATAGTAGAGGGGGCTGGTCCCAAACCTGCACACATAAATAACAGCACATGAGACCAGAAGGCATGGCAGGATGTGCAGAATACCCCCGTTGAAGAGCAGAGGTGCAGAGGTGCAATAGGTGCAATCGGTACTCTGGGAGAGAACTCTTATCAACATCAGAGGCCCGAGACTGTTCAACACGCTTCCACTACACATAAGGGGCATAACTGGCTGACCTCTCACAGTGTTCAAGAGAGAACGTGATAAACACCTCCAAAGGATACCTGATCAACCAGGCTGCGAGCAGCCGCGTCTTGGTTGACAAGTCCAGCAACCAGGAGGCCTGGTCGAGGACCGAGCCGCGAGGACGTTGAGCCCCGAAATTATCGCAAGGCAACCAGTCCCTCAGGGAACTGCCCTCCAGCTTGATCTTATGTGCACCAATATCCCACCAGCACGCACGCTGGTAAGGTAAACAAATGGTTATCATTCACCCAAATGGACGAAGCCGTAGAGGCCGTTTAGTGATAACATGATAACCGGCGTCAACACAGTCGTCTACTGTAACGTCACTCCTTAAAAAAAATAAAAAAGTTGTATTCGTGTTTCCTAAATCATGCAAATGATTTACATTTAAATCTCAAAATCAATTTCCGATATCTTAGGACTTAAGATCCGGGTTTCCCCAGACGATCAAAATGTAAATTATGATTAACATTCCGTGGCGGAGCTGCGGCAAGATGGCAACACTTCCTAGTTACAGCGGCAAGATGGCAACACTTCCTAGTTACAGCGGCAAGATGGCAACACTTCCTAGTTACAGCGGCAAGATGGCAACACTTCCTAGTTACAGCGGCAAGATGGCAACACTTCCTAGTTACAGCGGCAAGATGGCAACACTTCCTAGTTGCAGCGGCAAGATGGCAACACTTCCTAGTTACAGCGGCAAGATGGCAACACTTCCTAGTTACAGCGGCAAGATGGCAACACTTCCTAGTTACAGCGGCAAGATGGCAACACTTCCTAGTTACAGCGGCAAGATGGCAACACTTCCTAGTTACAGCGGCAAGATGGCAACACTTCCTAGTTACAGCGGCAAGATGGCAAGTGAACATGGCAACATCGCAAGCAGTCCCCTTTCCCCCCCTCCCCCCCCCCCTCCCCCCCGCGCTCTTCATGCAGGTCGGCGTTCAGTCCCCGACCGTCCACGTGGTTGGACACCATTCCTTTCCCCTCCGTCCCAAACCAAAACCTTATCATGACCCTTTCCAAGTGCTATATAGTCGTAATGGCTTGGCGCTTTCCCCTGATAATTAAAAAAAAATTGTTCCCCCCCCCCTGCCCGTCCTCTTTACTACTTCCCCCATTACTATTTCCACCCCTTACTCCCTTTTTTCGGGGTGGTTATGGGTAAAGACCATGGAGAGACACAGGTAAAGGAAAAAGTTTAGAAATGTAGAATATCGAGTTATGATAACAAGCGGGCAGCTATCCCGTCTGTGTGTTATAAGTTGCAGAAGATTGCTATATCTGGCTTTGCAGTACTGAGAGTCAAGCAGGTGCTGGAGAGTGTGGGGGACGCTGTGTGCATGTGTTCGTTCTTAATTGCACTTTTCTATGGTGCTTATCCGTTGATTTAGTTCTATGTGGATGCTGCACGTTTCTGTGGCTCTGAAATCTGTGAGATTGATTTCCTCTGCAATGCTTTTTTTTGGAGGGGGGGGGGGGGGAGACGCCTCTCAATCTGTTTTTTGTGTATGAGTCCTGGACGGGAGGGTTTCTGTATTGTGTTTGTTGGTCGAGTCAGTATTATTGGTAGGTGGTCACTTGGGGCTTCCTGGACCTCTTTCTGTGGTGGTGGTTAGACAGTGTCGGCTGTTAGTGGCGGCTGTTGGTGGCGGCTGTCAATGGCGGCTGTCAGGCTGCAACGCACGACTCACCCCTATGGCCTCGTCTGACGCAGCTTCGGCAGTCAGGATTCCAGATGGATTCAGTTTCCGTTCTTTACCATATTGTGTATGGCTTCTGCCTCGTCGTTTCTCCCACGTCTCAGGGCTCCGTGTTTTGCATTAACATCTCTCAGAAATCGGCAGGTCAGTTTCCTGTGATGAGTTTCAAGATGTTAGCCGTGAGAAGGCAGGGCCGTCCTTGTGGGCGGTAAAACACGTTGCAACAAAGATTGTAGCTTTAGTTCTTTGAATTGCCTGAAACTTTTCCCTGGAAGTTAGGAAGGATTTTGTGTGGTAGGTTTCTTCTGACTACAATTGTTGTTCCGTCGTTGGCCTCGTCAGTTCTGTTGACCCGGTCAATTTTGGAGTTTAACAATCTTTTATCTTTTTCACTCCTTTTTTCCCCCATGTCGGAAAAACGACTTTTTTTGTTTTACGTCGGGGACGATGTCCTTATATAAGGTGCTGAGTTCAGTTGCTGTGTGTGGAGTCCACTTTACTCCCTTTCCCCATACTCCCGTCCATGTAATTCCCTCACTCTACCCTCCCACCTTACTTCCTTCCCCACCGTGCTTAGCGTCAACCCTCCCTCCCTCCCTCCCTCTTACACCCTCCATTCTTCCTCACCCTCCATTCTTCCCCACTTTCACCAGCCTCCCCACACCGTACTCTCTTCCCCAACCATACCCAAACTTCCTACTCCCCCCCCCCCCCCCCCCCCCCGAGTGTATACATAAGCCAGGCAAAACCATGAGCTATACCAGAGATAGCCAACAACAATAATAATAATAGCAAGAGAGAGAGAAACAGTAATGATAGCAATATGTCTCTGACAAGCGCTTCAAGTATTGTTAAAGGTGAGTGACTCCAGAGTGAGCCCTTAGGCGCTCAGTGGTGCTGGCAGGGCGCTCCACGAGGTGTAGAAGCTAGTAATTGCACGCTTATGTTTCAATGGAGCGTAAATGGAAGTTGTAGCAAGAATGAGAGAGGGTGGACAGATGTAGTAATAGCGTAATGGTTGGTACTAATAGAGGGTAGCAGCGGCCGCTGTCATTGGGTGTCAGTACCGAAGTAAATCACTCGACAACAATGTGGTCTATCAGGCAGAGACGCGCCTCGCCGCAGATGTCTAGATTCCTATCGTGTTTTTATCCGTCTCAAGACAAGTTCTGGCCATTATGTTGTTTGTAAATTTGTAGGCAATTAGTATGTCAAAGCCAGAGTGGAGTGGGCATAGTTGTAATGACCTCTTTATAACCACACACACACCCGGCACCACATCTGGCACGAAAAGTTAACCGTTTACAGATAACGTTTCTGGCCATGAAAACTTTGCACCATCTCTACCCTGTTATCTAATTGACACATCGAGGGTGATGTTGTTCAGATGGTGGCGGGAGATGGTGTGGTCGGCGGGGGATGTCTTAGAAAGATTCTCCAGACACCAGGCTTCACAAAAAACTAGTCTTGGCAGCTTAATGAGCCGTGTGTTACCGCGACTTGGGTGATTTAGATTTGATTTGAGGTGTTTATAATGAACTTATGTTCCATGGGGATAGGTAGGGACAAGGGTGGGGGTGGGGGGGGGGGGGTTACAGAGGCACGCTATATACCCACCCTATCCATGGATGGATTGTAAGGGAAGGGTGACAAAGGCACAACCACCATCTTAACCTCTACTAACCCCAGAAACACAACCATTGCTAGCACTATAGCTGATGAACCACCTTCACCACAATACCCCCCCCCCTCCCCTACCACTATTACCACTACAAGCCTCATTATTACTGCCGCCACCACCACCACCACCACTACCTCCACCCTCAACACATTACACCACCCTGTAATCACTGCCTCTCCTGTATCCATTAACCACTTTTTTCGTAACCTGAAATATGGCATGGCAATGATACCTATCTGGATCGGCTATTATCAAAACATACATTTATATTTATATATATATATTTATATATATATATTTGTATAGCATTTTTAATAATTATTATTTATAACATTACCATTCATCTTCATACTTAACAGTAATGAACATTATTAAAAATATCACCAATAATTTAATTTTTAACCTCTTATTATAGTACAAGTGTTCCAATACTAAGATACGCCGTTAGGAAGCAAAGGTGGCAGGTGTAGAGGTACTGGAGTACCTTACACCCAAGGGGAGGGGGGGGAGACACAGGGTACTTTACCCCAGGGGGGGGTGGAAGACTCAAAGAGTACCTCATCCAAGAGGGAGGGGAGGGAGAGAGATCCATAGGGGGCCTCACCCCCATGGAGTAGAGGAAGACACAGAGGAACCACACTCCGGGGGGGGGGGGGGGGACACAGGGTATCTTCACCCCTTGGGGTCCTTTTACTACTCCCAATACTCCCGCGATCACAAGTTTCAGCCCCGCTCCTGTGCCAGGTAAGTCCATAACGGGTTCACCATAGCCCGTGCTACTTGGAACTTGTTGTTCCAAGTAGCGAATCTTAAACAGCATCAACAACTCCCCCGATGGACCGATTCTTTGAAGCGAGATAATTTACGGTGCTCGTCACATAAGGATGGGGGGGGGGGGATGGGGACAGAGGCTTGACGGGGATGGGGCGATTCCGGGGAAGTGAATACTGAGAACACAAAATGGTGTATTAAACGGTGTGTGTATATAACCAACCCATCCTCTCCTTTTTTATTTTCTTACGGGCTATTCATGCCCGTGCCACTTCTTTCCGGTGGCTTAATATTTATCAATCAATCAATCCTGTTTTAGCAGCACTTTTTGTAACTATGTGGTCGATCGTAGAGAGATGTAGTAATCGATCGAGCCCCCCAAGCCACTGGGGCTCCATTTGTAAGCCACTGGAACTCCAGACTATTAAAAGATTGTAGTAAATTTTTTTAATTGTACGGGGGGGGGGGAGCTAAAACCCTAACTTAAATATTCCTAGGCCTACTATAGTACACACATATATATATATATATATATATATATATATATATATATATATATATATATATATATATATATATATATATATTATATATATATATAATATATATTGTGTGTGTGTGTATATATACAGGATGTGTAAAAGCTAGTCAAAATTACCTTTCACATTTGCAAACGCACACTAATGACACTATATAAAAGACACCTCGAACACTGTTCATGTAGGACAGACGTAAATCTGTGTATTTATGTATGTAGGTTAGATTAGCATTATAAAGACACTACCTTCAGACCATCAAATACCAACAGGTCTAAAGACTAAAAAGACTTTAGACTTTTAGACCAACCACAGACCTTCTGTGACTGATTGTTCAAGAAACCACCGAACTATATGTGTAATTTTAACAGATGTCTAACCCTGTCCATGGAGGACAGAATATGTATAAATTCTGATTAGCACTGTCAATGTGTGGCCACGTCTGTGTTAAAAAAAAAATGCACTAGGGGAAAAATAAACAAGACGCAGCTTACACTGCAAGTGATTCTTGTGCATGCAATGTGAAGTGTTCCCTCGTTTACCGTCTGTTGTTGTTGTTAAAGATTCGCTACCTGGAACAAAAAGTTCCAAGTAACACGGGCTATGGTGAGCCCGTAGATAGTTGTTTACCGTCTATGGAAACCTGTGGGGTATGCAGGCACCAGCATTACCACACCCATTGCTGGGTGAGCTGGCTGGAGGCAGGGGGAGAGGAGAGGGGAAGGAATGGAGATTGGAGGAGGAAGGCAAGAAGATTGGAGGAGGAGGAGGAAGGTGCTGGAGGAGCCGTGTGGAGGAGACGAAGAAAGGTTGGGTGTAGCGGAGGGCAGCAGGGAGGGTGGCGGTGATACTCCCATGATGGATGGAGCGGCTGTGTAATTCGTCTTATGCGAGTGACGGGCGACTGTTCAACTTGTAATAGTGCGCTGGAGAGCCTGCCAGATTACCCTGTCCGCTGCCCTCCCTCCCTCCCTCCCTCACTACCCTCCTTCACTAACTACTCACTCTTTTACCAACTACTCCACTTTCTCCCTCCGTAACTGCCTGTGCTTCTGCCTCCATACCTGTCACGCCATCTCCCTAACTGCTCTTCTCCCTCACTAACTGCTCTTCTCCCTCACTAACTGCTCTTCTCCCTCACTAACTGCTCTTCTCCCTCACTAACTCCCCTCCTCCCTCACTAGGAACCCATTTCTCTCTTCCGTTCTAACCTGTTACTAACCAATTTGATCTCCTCCCATTCTCCTCCGTCCCCACCTGTCTTTCCATCTCCTCCCCCCAGCACTAGCTAGCTGCCCACCTCCCCCAGCACTAGCTAGCTGCCCACCTCCCCCCATCACTAGCTAGCTGCCCACCTCCCCCCAGCACTAGCTAGCTGCCCACCCCTCCTCCATCACTAGCTAGCTGCCCACCTCCCCCATCACTAGCTAGCTGCCCACCTCCCCCCAGCACTGCCCACCTCCCCCTACACAAGAGTGTTGAACAGTCTCGGCCCTTGGATGTTGATAATTCTCTCTCTCAGAGTACCTATTGCACCTCTGCCTTTCAACGGGGGTATTCTGCACATCCTGCCATGCCTTCTGGTCTCATGTGATGTTATTTCTATGTGCAGGTTTGGGACCAGCTCATCTACTATTTTCCACATGTAAATTATTATGTATCTTTCCCGCCTGCGCTCTTTTTATCGCTTCGCTTCACGATACCTTCAGATTTGTTGTATCGCTTCACGATACTGTAGTGTGTCCTTGTCTATGTCTGATATGAGTGAGAGAGGGAAATCACTTTACCCAAGACATTTTGGAAAAGATAAACTTGTAACATTAACGGTTTAAAATGGTAGAATCGACGGTGCATGAGAAGCTGTCACACATTAGAACGCCATTTAAAAACCTAATTAAAGACTCGTTGAAGAAAATCTATTCAGCCTATGTCAGACTAATAATAAAATACGCAGCACCAACCACGAGTCTGCGCCTCCTAAGGCAAAACAAAAAAATTGAAAAAAATACAGGAGTTTGCAACAAAAATAGTGCTAGGAACTGATAAGGTGAAGATAGTTTAAGGACTCTTAAATGTCACTGAAACAAGAGGTAATATGATCTCAACACACAAGATACTGAGGAAAATATACAAAATGGACACGGACCTCATCATTACATTGATAAAAAAGTAGGACAAAGAGACATAGGTGGAAGCTGCAAATGCAAGTGAGTCTGAAAAATATAAGGAAATATCCACACGCTGTGGAGTACTTACCTACCAGTGACACCGGTGAAGTGAGGTCTAGCTCCTCACGCCCCGCCTCCCACCAGTGTTGTACCCATTGGGTTATAATTTAACAATTATGACGTAAAATTTTTATTTTGTTGAATCTGGCCTGAAAGTCGTGGATGGAGGTGGCTTCCACAGCTTCTTAATACAGTCCACTAGTTGATCTCTCGTACAGGGAACGAGTATTTCCTTACATGTTTTCATCTGCGTTTCCAGCTTACATGCGTCGTCTTGTCCTACAGTCTCACTAGTTGAAGAGGTTAGCCTTGTTGGCCAGCAGTTTTTTTTTCTACCACAGACGTAGCCACACATTTACAATGCTAACCAGCATATATACATTTTCTTCTGTCCTCCATGGACAGGGTTAGAGGAATGTTAAACATATAGTTCAAGGGTTTAATGAACACTCAACCACAGAAGGTGATTCGGTGCTTTTAAAATGCTAAGCTAACCTACATACGTAAATACATAGATACACAGATTTACGTATACCCTACATAATGTGTTAGATGTGTCTTTTACATAGTGTCATTAATGTACATTCACAAAGGTGAAATGTAATTCAGGGCCAGCAGTGGAGGACACAAAGACGGTGTCGTGGAAATCAAGTACCTATTTCCTGTTAGATGAACAGAGGCATCAGGTGAAACAAACTGTCTATATGTTAACTACTCGGACACTAAAAAAGTTCTTTCTAATGTCTCTGTGGCTCATTTGGATACTCAGTTTACACCTGTGTCCTCGTGTGTGTACCCTTGTGTTAAATAAACTGTGTCTATTTACTCTATCGATTCTTCTGAGAATCTTGTATGTGGTGATCATGACTCCCCCCCTTCTCATAGCTTATACCCCTCAGCTCGGGTACTAGTCCAGTGGTATACCTTTGAACATTTTCCAATTTAGTCTTGTACTTGACTAGATACGGACTTTATGCTGGAGCTGCATACTGCAGGATTAGTCTGACATATATTATAAACAAGGTTCTGAATTATTATTTACGCAAGTTTCTAAAGGCAATTCTTATATTGGATAACCCAGCATACGCCGCTGATGATGATGTCCCCCTCTTGATGTGGGCTTCTGGGGACAGGTCCGGTGTGATATCAACCCCCTGGTCTCTCTCTCTACCTTATTCTTGAAGGATTTCATCTCCCAAAATGGTAACTTTTGTGTGTGTGTGTGTGTGTGTGTGTGTGTGTGTGTGTGTGTGTGTGTGTGTGTGTGTGTGTGTGTGTGTGTGTGTGTGTGTGTGCGTGCCTGTGTGTACTTGTGTATGTGTACACTTGAGCATTGATCCTTAATACACACATCATCAGTGCCACGTGCCAGGCTCCAAACGTTAAGTGTTTCCTAAAGGAGCAGATTTATTTCCTGTATTTCATTAAAAGTTACAACAATATTGTTATATTCGTAGTCCCTTATTGATCTAAAGTTGTTTAATTCACGAGGTTGTCAGGAGAACGGCATGTGATCTTCAACGCTAATACTCAACCTTAAAAGAAGCGGTTGAATACGTGAGGTGAGTGAATGATGAGTGAGTAGTGAATGATGAGTGAGTAGTGAATGATGAGTGAGTAGTGAATGAGTGAGGGCTGAGTGACTGGAGTAGGTGATGACTATCAGGAGAAAGCGCCAAGCCATCACGACTATATAGCACAGGGAAGGGGTCTGGACAAGAGAGAGCAAGCTTAGCTTACCTGCCAACACCCACACATCGTGTCAGCAAGGCGGACAGCCCGCCTGCTACTCTCACTTTTTCCCCATTTCTAAACTTTCCTTTCACCTGTGCCTCTCCGTCCTCATTACTCCCCCCTCCCCAACCCCCCAAAAAAGGGAGTAAGAGGATGGTGAGCACTATACGAGTCCCTGACTCGCAGTGACACGTCCAGTGAGGCACGTGACACTATACTCCATCCTTCAGTAGCAGGGATCACGTGAAATAATGAGGATGAGTGAAAACACGTGAAATAATGAGGTTGAGGGAGACGAACCCTCTCTCGTTAAAGTGGAAACCATGTCGCCTTATACAAGGCAGCGGGAGATGACGACATCTACGACCCACAGTCCTTCTTGAGGTTATCTTGAGATGATTTCGGGGCTTTAGTGTCCCCGCGGCCCGGTCCTCGACCAGGCCTCCACCCCCAGGAAGCAGCCCGTGACAGCTGACTAACTCCCAGGTACCTATTTACTGCTAGGTAACAGGGGCATTCAGGGTGAAAGAAACTTTGCCCATTTGTTTCTGCCTCGTTCGGGAATCGAACCCGCGCCACAGAATTACGAGTCCTGCGCGCTATCCACCAGGCTACGAGGCCCTCGTAGTGGCGTCCTGGTGGCGATTAAGAAATAAAAGTGTAATTTTGCTTAGGAATTCTTCCAGCCAACAAGAATTGATGGCTTTGCAGATCAAATAATATCACAAAAACAAAATGATCTTACGTAAATCCATCATTATCTAAAGAAAAAAAAACATTTAGCTCAGAGTCGATTGAAAAATTTCCTTGAGCATTTAATAGCTGCAGCAACGGAGATTGTTGTCAGTCATTCTCTCTCTCTCTCTCTCTGAGTCTAATTTGAGTTGTTTTTTAGCATCTCCGAGAGGTCTTCAGTGTGTTAGGGGGCAGGTCAAGTGTGTTAAGGGGCAGGTCAAGTGTGTTAAGGGGCAGGTCTAGTGTGTTAAGGGGGCAGGTCAAGTGTGTTAAGGGGACAGATCAAGTGTGTTAAGGGGGCAGGTCTAGTGTGTTAAGGGGCAGGTCTAGTGTGTTAAGGGGCAGGTCAAGTGTGTTAAGGGGCAGGTCTAGTGTGTTAAGGGGCAGGTCAAGTGTGTTAAGGGGCAGGTCAAGTGTGTTAAGGGGCAGGTCAAGTGTGTTAAGGGGACAGGTCAAGTGATAATAGTCAGCACCTGTCGAGAGGGTTGTCCCCCCCCCCCCCCCCCTTCAGCAGTGTTGTGAAGTCTGCCTGAGGGGGGGGGGCTCAGGCAGACTTCACAACACTGCTGGCACACGACTCGACTCCTCAGCTCTCCCCCTTCTATCATGCCGTGTAAACAAAACATAAACAGTGTGAGAATGTGCAGGTGAAGGTCAACACTTTGCCCCCCCCCTCTCATGCCCAGATGCTGACCCCTGGCTTCACTGGGGTCACTATGCTTGTGTGGTGTTCAATTGTCTTTCTACCCACTAAAAATCTTACCCCCACAAGCCCTTCCATCACCATTCCATCCCCCTCTACCCCCCCCCCTCACCGCTCTATTCCTTCGATCCTCCTCCCCCCCCTCTCTCACTCCTCCCTATCACCGTCCCATCCTTCCACCCCTCACCGCTACATCCCCCTTTACCCTTTTCTGCATACACATCTAGATTTTACTCCCTTAGTCACTGATAGGCAAGCGCCGATAGGTAAACACAGTTCTATCCTTCTACCCCTCCCACTCCCCGCTCCGACCCGCCATTCATCCGCGCCCTGACTTACCCTGAGGCTAGATCTATACTTCCTCCCCCCCCCCTCCTGCCCATCCCCAGGGATGCTGGGAGGTGGTGAAAAGGAGACGGTGGGAGGGATGCAATCACCAATGGTACAAAATCCATAAGGGGGCAGGAGACGAGAGAGAGACGTATGTTGATGGGGGGGGGAGAGAGGGGGGAAAGGGGGGGGGGGAGAGGGGGAAAGGGGGGGGGGAGAGGGGGGGAGAGAAAACCCCCCATCTCCTTCCTTGCGCAAAAAAAAAAGTTTAAAACACGCACATGAAGAAGAGTGGCGTGTATATGTTGTCACCCGTACACACACACACACACACACACACACACACACCACACACACACACACACACACACACACACACACACACACACACGTCTTTCAATCTAATGTTGTTTGAAGGGAAGGGAAGGGAATTATCGCGGAAAAGCGACAAGCCATTACAATTATATAGCACTTGGATGGGATCAGGATAAGGATTTGGGATGGGACGAGAGGAAGGAATGGTGCCCAAGCACTTGGACGGTCGGGGATTGAACACTGACCTGCCTGAAAGCAAGACCGTCGCTCTACCGTTCAACCCAAGTGGTTGGGATTTTTTTTTTTTTACGACGTTGTCCATTTCTCATAGTATCTTTTACGTCAGAATCATGTCTCTTCAGGAAAATTCCCAGAGACTGAAGATGTATTTCTGGTATCTCTCTCTCGGTATGTCCGTGATAAATCTGCTATTCCAAGTCCCCCCCATTTGTTATGCATTTGATATTAGGCTAAGTCAGTCTACGATAAACTGTCTGATTAGCCATGCGTTTGCAGGCCGCAAACAACAATAACCCGACTGATCAAGTCAATAATAGAGTACACGTGTATAAATCTCCCGTAATCGGCCCACGTATGCTAATGATTAGTTATGCGGGAGATAAGTTTTGTGAGCGGCTCGAAGCGATATTTGTGCAGTTAACATTATAATATGTTGAGTTATTTAAGATTTGCCACCTGGAACAAAAAGTTCCAAGTAGCACGGGCTATGGTGAGCCCGCAGTATGTTGAGATGTTCTGGTGATACCGGGTCCTGTCCGCGGTACCGACGCCTGGGGTCACCAGCATGACCCCGGGGGTCCAGTCCCCCAGTACCGACGCCTGGGGTCACCAGCAGGACCCCGGGGGTCCAGTCCCCAGTACCGACGCCTGGGGTCACCAGCAGGACCCCGGGGGTCCAGTCCCCAGTACCGACGCCTGGGATCACCAGCAGGACCCCCGGGGGTCCAGTCCCCAGTACCGACGCCTGGGATCACCAGCAGGACCCCGGGGGTCCAGTCCCCAGTACCGACGCCTGGGATCACCAGCAGGACCCCGGGGGTCCAGTCCCCAGTACCAAACACCTGGGGTCACCAGCAGGACCCCCGGGGGTCCAGTCCCCCAGTACCAAACGCCTGGGGTCACCAGCAGGACCCCGGGGTCCAGTCCCCCAGTACCAAACGCCTGGGGTCACCTGCAGGACCCCGGGGGTCCAGTCCCCCAGTACCGACGCCTGGGGTCACCAGCAGGACCCCGGGGGTCCAGTCCCCAGTACCGACGCCTGGGATCACCAGCAGGACCCCGGGGGTCCAGTCCCCAGTACCGACGCCTGGGATCACCAGCAGGACCCCGGGGGTCCAGTCCCCAGTACCGACGCCTGGGATCACCAGCAGGACCCCGGGGGTCCAGTCCCCAGTACCAAACACCTGGGGTCACCAACAGGACCCCCGGGGGTCCAGTCCCCCAGTACCAAACACCTGGGGTCACCTGCAGGACCCCGGGAGTCCAGTCCCCCAGTACCAAACGCCTGGGGTCACCTGCAGGACCCCGGGGGTCCAGTCCCCCAGTACCGACGCCTGGGGTCACCTGCAGGACCCCGGGGGTCCAGTCCCCCAGTACCGACGCCTGGGGTCACCTGCAGGACCCCGGGGGTCCAGTCCCCCAGTACCGACGCCTGGGGTCACCTGCAGGACCCCGGGGGTCCAGTCCCCCAGTACCGACGCCTGGGGTCACCTGCAGGACCCCGGGGGTCCAGTCCCCCAGTACCGACGCCTGGGGTCACCTGCAGGACCCCGTATAAGGCTCTCAGATTCTACGGTCAGTTATGACTGTGTAATTGATAAATAATTTCTCAAGCACCGTAACAACTAAATAATTGCCGGAACCTAACCAAAAAGCTTCATCTAACCATCGGGTTAGTTTGTTAGTGTGGTTAGTTCAACCACAGTTTTGGTTAGACCCACAAACAATTCCATCCGGATCCTCTTTATTCTATTCGTATTCCTTATGAACATTTTCCTCTTTTTCTATCCTATCAGACTCTCTCTTCCGTCTCCTCTCTGTCTCCTCACTCTCTCTCTCTCTCTCTCATTTTTTTTTTTTTGGGGGGGGGGGGGAACGTTTAGATTCAGCTCTTTCAGTCGGGAATCGAGCCCGAGCCCTTAGGACTACGACCAACCCCAAGCGCTGTCCACTCAGCCGCGAGGCCCCCCTCTCCAGCCTGGAGTGGGTGTATGTACTCACCTAGTTGTGCTTGCGGGGGTTGATCTCTGGTTCTTCGGTCCCGCCTCTCAACTGTCGATCACCTGTGTGTATGTGTTTAATTATATTATATTATATTATATTATATTATATTATATATTATATATATGCATATTAGGTGGCACATGTGACATAGCTGCAACACAAGATAAAGCTCGACCTTTCTATTGGGCCACACTATAAAACACTTGGGTCGAGAGAGTTCCCCTTTACGCCCCTTGAAATGCCCCAAGGTATAATCGTCCTTCACAAGCCGTCCTCACACCTGACCACCAGTGCCCCCATAACACACCAGGAATACAGTCAGGTCTTTCATTAATATAGTAGTGTATTAGCGACCGGTATAATCAATATGTGTGAGGCTGGGCCAGATAGCGACACGCGGCAACAATTTCACCTGTCCACGCTAGATTGCCACCTGCGGAATTTTTGTCGTTATTTGCGACGTTTAAACTCTGTGTAAACCACGGCCAGACTCTTTCATCTTCCCACTCGGCATCAGTGCACGGCATCTCGACATCTAAACAACCGACATTTTCTTTAGAACACGTTTTTTCGAGAGATATGTGGGCATTAGGGCGAGTAGCAGGAGCTTACCGAAGCCGTGGACGAAGGTGGACATTCGGTCACGTGCAGGCCCGGGGCGAGTCTACCGCCATTATGGTAATGTTCACCGTGTCCGTACACGACACACGCGGCAACGGCTTAAACAGTAGAGTCTGCACATTTATAATATATAAATTAACGTTGAGAGATTAATGCTAGGAAACCGTTTGAGATCAATGTGATGATAGAAGGCCGGGAGAGATGGCAGCGAGGCACGAGTCGCTCTGCCTCTGGCTTTGTTGTGGTGACTGGGAACCCCTTTAAGCCTGGAACAAGACCTTGTCGCCACCGCCCGCTGGGTTACGTGCGCCTCTGCTTGTAGAAATGTGAATAATGTTAGATTTATTGAAGTACGTAATATATCTGTATGCAGGCATGCGCGCTGTTTAATTTGCATATATGTGAGAGTATCCATAGTGTGCTTGTGTGCTTGGTTTGTGGTCTCCGAGGGGGTTCATCACCGGTATTGTGTGTATTCATCTATTTGTACTCGCCTATTTGTGCCTGCAGGATCGAGCATTGACTCTTGGATCCCGCCTTTCTAGCCATCGGTTGTTTACAGCAATGACTCCTGTCCCATTTCCTTTTCATATCTAGTTTTAAAATTATGAATAGAGTTTGCTTTCACAACCTGCTCCTTAAGTGCATTCCATTTTTCACTACTCTCACGCTAAAAGAAAACTTCCTAACATCTCTGTGACTCATCTGAGTTTCCAGCTTCCACTCATGTTCCCTGGTTCTGTTACCATTCCGTGTGAACA
>NC_091198.1:11026669-11056669 GCF_040958095.1 Procambarus clarkii
ATTAAGGGCCCCCTCGTGGACAATACAATGAAAGCCCACCAGTGGATGTCCACCACCAGTCACAGCAACAACTTCAGGAATGGACAGTCTTTCGATTAGACCATTTGTTGACCACTGCCTTGTATATTTCAGTCCCTGTGGTATGTTCAAATAACATTATCAACTTAACCAGTTCTTCCCATATTTCATCACCCCTACAAAATTCGAGCAATATTACCTAACCTAGCTGGTGATGTAACATTATAGACAGATGGTACAGATATAGATATAGATAGACAGGGGTGCAGGTCGGCCGAGCGGACAGCACGCTGGACTTGTGATCCTGTAGTCCTGGGTTCAATCCCAGGCGCCGGCGAGAAACAATGGGCAGAGTTTCTTTCACTCTATGCCCCTGTTACCTAGCAGTAAAATAGGTACCTGGGTATTAGTCAGCTGTCACGGGCTGCTTCCTGGGGGTGGAGGCCTGGTCGAGGACCGGGCCGCGGGGACACTAAAGCCCCGAAATCATCTCAAGATGGATGGAGACAGACAGACCCCGGGCAACGCCGGGTGCCCACCGAGTGTGTGTGCAAGAATACATAACCCTGCTGACCTTAACAACTTCCTACAAACAAACCTGCCATGCAAAGACTTATTATACTGATTCAAACCTCTGTCAATGACCCCGGGTTACCTTGAGATGATTTCGGGGCTTAGCGTCCCCGCGGCCCGGTCCTCGACCAGGCTTCCGGGTACACTAATACCTTAAGACACTACTGCCCAATTGATCGATCACGTAGCCTTAGATCGATCCAAGACGTGTCACCAGCTCTACACTATGAAATACCAACACCTCCATTATAGACCTTAATCCACATACATACAAAATACAGCTTTGTAAACACCGTCACCTTTCAGAGTGTTGCGTAATAATGTTGTGTCTGTCAAGACAGCGAATGGAAACATATTTTATCTTTGTGATGGAGATACTTTCTAATTATCATCATCCTGAATTTGCTCCACTGCCCGTTCGTGTCCTGTGTCGGTGCGTCGGTGCGTCGAGGCTCAGTGGCTCGTGCGACGGACCTGCCACTTACCGACACGACCTGGTCACACCTGGACAAGTCTGCCCTCCTCGCTCACCCTCTGCTAAGTAAGCCGTGTCCAGGCGCTCTCAGTCCTTCCATTAAGGCTGACTTGCCAGGGCATCTCAGCGCAATGGCTGCCTGGATGTTGTTGTTATAGATTCAGCTACTCGGAACATGTTCCAAGTAGCACGGGCTATGGTGAGCCCGTAACTTACTGTAAGTAAGTGCTGCCTGGATACTAAGAGCCGCTCCTACAGCTCCTTTGTGGCTGCTGCTGCTATGTCCCTTCTCACCTCTCCTCTCTCTTTTTCCACGCCCCCCCCCTGTCTTCCTATCTTCTCCCAATCCTTCATCTCCTCTTCCTCTTCTCAGACCCTCTTCCTCCGCCCCCCGGCTCCCCTCACTCTCTTTCACCATCACTCCTACCTTCCCTCCGCCTCCCATGTTACTCTTCCTGTCCTCCCGTCTCCCCCTAGCATAAGGCTGTCTGTTTATTGTTTGGTGGGGGTGTAGAATATGGAGAGGTACAAGGGAAGGAAAAGGTTTAGAAATAGTTAATACCGAGTTATGATAGCAGGCCACCATGCAGGACACCATGCAGAACACCATGCAGGACACCATGCAGGACACCATGCAGGACATCATGCAGGACACCATGCAGAACACCATGCAGGACACCATGCAGGACACCATGCAGGACACCATGCAGGACATCATGCAGGACACCATGCAGGACACCATGCAGAACACCATGCAGGACACCATGCAGAACACCATGCAGGACACCATGCAGGACACCATGCAGGACATCATGCAGGACATCATGCAGGACATCATGCAGGACACCATGCAGGACACCATGCAGGACACCATGCAGGACACCATGCAGGACACCATGCAGGACACCATGCAGGACATCATGCAGGACATCATGCAGGACACCATGCAGGACACCATGCAGGACACCATGCAGGACACCATGCAGGACACCATGCAGGACATCATGCAGGACATCATGCAGGACACCATGCAGGACACCATGCAGGACACCATGCAGGACACCATGCAGGACACCATGCAGGACACCATGCAGGACACCATGCAGGCCAGCATGCAGGCCAGCATGCAGGCCACCATGTTTAAGTGCGTGATAGTTCAGCTTTTGTCAGGTAGCTGCGAGTCTTTGCAAGGTTCTTCAAGAGTAATTCAACTTATATGGATGTCTATATATATGAATGTTGTGTAGCATCTTATCTTGAGGTTATTTTGAGATGATTTCGGGGAATAGCGTCCCCGCGGCCCGGTCCTCGACCAGGCCTCCTTTTTGCTACACATCCCCAGAAAGCAGCCCGCAACAGCTGTCTACCAGGTACCTATTTACTGCTAGGTGAACAGGTGCATCAAGGTGAATGAAACTCTGCCCATTTGTTTCCGCCTCCGCCCGGGATCGAACCGGGAACCTCAGGACTACGAATCCCAAGCGCTGTCCACTCAGCCGCCAGGGCCCCCGTCAGGCATTCACATATATACATTCAGATTCTTGTGTAAATGTTTTGATGTTCTGTTTAAGTTTTTCTTGCGGTGGGTTCTGGTCTACAGTTTATCTTGGAATTATGTCTTATTTTCCATCACGTAGATCCACGCTCTGGTGCCACCAGCTGTGGCAGAGGACGTCTCATCTTGGGAGTAGTCCCGGGGCGTAGGGGGGGGGGGAGTAGAAGAACTCCCACAACTCCAGTCACATACCAATCAATCATTCAGATGATTGATTGATAAAGATTAAGCCACCCAAGAGGTGGCACGGGCATGAATAGGCACCACCAGTCCCCGTGGTGCAGTGGTAAGACACTCGCCTGGCGTTCCGCGAGCGCTTTGTCATGGGTTCGTATCCTGGCCGGGGAGGATTTACTGGGCGCAAATCCTTAACTGTAGCCTCTGTTTAACGCAACAGTAAAATGTGTACTTGGTTGTAACAACGATTCTTCGCGGCAGGGGATCGTATTCCAGGGACCATAGGATTAAGGACTTGCCCGAAACGCTACGCGTACTAGTGGCTGTACAAGAATGTAACAACTCTTGTATATCTTAAAAAAAAGAATAGCCCGTAAGTGGTAAAAAATTTTGTTCGGTAATTCTTTCCAGTGTTAGGCGTTCAGGCATTGGGTCGCCTAACATTTAAATCGTATTCCACACCCTGGTGCTTTGGTGGTGTAGTCTGATGTTTAGTATCACAGATCTGGACCACAGATCTGGACCACAGATCTGGACCACAGATCTGGACCACAATCGACTTGAGAATGGTCCAGGACGGACCGAAACGTCGTCGTCCCTTCACCTTCTAGTGTGTGGTCTGGTCAACATTCTTCAGCCTCGTTATTGTGACTCATCGCCTTCTGATGTTTAGTACAGTAGTTGTATGTTGAGGGGTTCACTGAGAGACCCCCCCCCCCCCATAACGCATTCACAGCGAGGGTGGTGTCCAGGGACCGTAAAAACCACCACCTATAGGGGCCTGATGGCTGAGTGGTTAGCGCTCGGTATTCGTAATCCTAAGGTTCCGGGATCGATCTCCTGTGGACGAAGAAACAAATGGGATGTTTCTTTCACCCTGACGCCCCTGTTAGGGGGAAAGTAAATAGGTACCTGGGAGTTAGACAGCTGCTACGGGCTGCTTCCTGGAGGTTGAAATTGAAATTGAAATAAGTTTATTGAGGTAAAATACACACAAAGGGATGGGGTAGCTCAAGCTATTCTCACCCCGTTCAGTACATCGTGTTAATACATACATAGACACACATCACAAACAGTTGATTTGTAACAAAAAGGAGGCCTGGTCCAGGACCAGGCCGTAGGGACGCTAAGCCCCGAAATCATCTCAAGATAACTTCAAAATAACCATACCTAACTAACTTCATTATGATAACTTCCTATTATGATAACTTCATAATAACCATAAGATACATTCCTTATTTCTCAAATTTACACAAGTGAGAAGCTCGTCCAAGTTCGAACATAACGAAGATGTTATGCTTCTGGAACATTTGAAGAAGTTACGAGGATTCCCTGGACAAAAACGTCTCTACTCATTACATAGAGCGTGGCCAGCCAAAAACCCCTCGCTGCCATTGTTAGTGTGACACCAAGTTGCTCCAGCCGGCGGCCTGACGTCACGGGGCCGACATTGTTAGGACCGTCAGGGCCTCGTGGAGCATGAAAGTCTGTGCTCTAAGACAATGGCACAGTGCCACCCCCTTTCCCCGCCCTCCCCCCCCTGTGCTGTCCCAAAGCCCCCCCTCCCTCTTGCCCCCTACCCCCTCACGGTGGCATCGCCGATTTCAAGGCTTTCTTATGGTGGCACCATCAACTATCCTAATGGTTCCATGGTGGCTGCAGGATAGTTGATAGTCGCTCAACCTGTTGTAATGCAGCAGGTTGAGCGAGGCAGGTAAGCGGGTTATGAACAACTAAATCTCGCCTTCTCATTATCAATGTTAGGTAAGTTTTGTTAGCCTTCCGTGTTCGTTATTTCTAGTCATGTTAAATTATGGGGGTGCTGGTCACAGTCAACCTGTCCTCTTAAAAAGAACGTCGCTTTTGGCCGTATGGCCGAATATGGACGTAATTTGAAAATGAAAAAAATTGAAAATAAATTAGGGATTTCTTTTTTCAACAACAGTAAGTTAAGGGTCCTCTGATAGGTTAGGTGGGCAGGAAATTCTCAAAGTTTCAAAACGTTATGAAAAACGTTAATTGAAAGTTCCTCTTCTAAGCTGTCCGAGGAGGGCCGGACGACTCAAACAGAAAACGGAACAGTACGTCACTTTTGTGAGTCGATTTCATTTCAAATTACGTCCAAATTTGGCCATAGTGCGCATACGAGCGAAAAGTGACGTTATTTTTAAGAGGACGGGTTGCACAGTCGGTGGGGACCGCAGCTGGTCCACACAGGTGGTGTGGGCTCTCCCCCCCCCCCAACACACACACACACACACACACACACACACACACACACACACACACACACACACACACACACACACACACACACACACACACACACAGACGGTGCCGCCAACTCGTGCAGCGCGACAAACTTCGACAAGAAATCACATTATATAAAGTTAGTAATAATCCAAACACGAGCAACGAGAACAGGCGGCGACCATTAGAGGCATTAGATACATTCCTGTCAACACGCGTCATTCCTGTCAACAGGCTTCGCTTCCGTCAATCCGCGTCGCTACTGCTGCTAACAGGTGCGTGAAGCCACCTACGTACAGTCCCCGTGGAGAACTGGTTAAGACACTCGCCTGGCGTTTCGCGAACGCTTTGTCCTCGGTTCGTATCCTGACCGAGGAGGAAAGGATTTATTGGACGTCAATACTAAAATGTAGCCTCTGTTTACCCAACAGTAAAATGGGTAGCTGATTGTTAAACGATTTAGCGGGTCGTACTCCCGGGAACTTATGATTAAGGACCTGCCCGAAACGCTACGCGTGCTAGTGGCTGTACAAGAATGTAAGAACTATCGTATATATAATAAATAAAATAAAATATAACGTATAGTCTGGCAAGGAACAGTGATCAAACTGGGAACATCACCTGCCGTTGTAATTCTTCGTGGAAACACAGAAAACGTGAGGCGAAGTCGGAGTGCCACAGAGCCTTCGGGGGAATGCCAGACTGTGCCAGCCTCGTGAGTCACAGGCACTACCGCCATACTTGACCACTATCTACGCCCAACTGGATCCGTTTAACCCACAAACCTCATTACCGTCTATATCGCCAGTCTTCAACGATTACAATCTGACCCTTAATGGCCACACCGGTGGTTTAGCACTGTTCCGATCAAAATGCTCGGTGTAAGCGAGCGCTGCCAGAAGCCCAAGTCGGTATGTGAGCAGCCTTTGAGGTGGGACGTAGCTTCGCCAAACGGGATTACGGGTATTAACACAGGCAGGTGAATCCCGGGGTCCCTTCCTCTACTGGTGGGGTCGTCGACAGTGTTGAGGTCTGTGGGGCCTCGGGCTCCTCCCTCACGCTCACATATTCATTCTGGAATGTTATTAACACATCCTTCAGCTAATTTATTTTGAATTGATTGTGGGAAAGTGATTGAATCCAAATCTTCGCACTGAAGTCTATACCCTACGAGACCAGGAGGTATGATAGACTGTGCTCGTAGAAAGGTCGGGGGTGCAATAAGTACTCTAGGCTATCTTGAGGTTATCTTGAGATGATTTCGGGGCTTAGCGTCCCCGCGGCACGGTCCTCGACCAGGCCTCCTCTGTTACACCCCCCCCCCCCCAGGAAGCAGCCCGTAGCAGCTGACTAGCTCCCAGGAACCTATATACTGCTAGGTGAACAGGGGTATCAGGATGAAAGAAACTCTGCCCATTTGTTTCCGCCATCGAATCCAGAGCCTCAGGACTACGAATCCGAAGCGCTGTCCACTCAGCTGTCAGGCTAAGGGATAATTCTATTAACATTAAGTTCCGAGGACTTTTCAACGCCCTTCCTCTAAATATAAGGGGACATTATTTACAAACTCTCAGCTGCTCCAGAGGTTGGTGGATAAACACCTACAAATGGTACTCGATCCGGAAGGACTGTGATTCTTACGTCAGACTGAGGGAGGCTGCATCCACCAGTGTGTCCAGATGAGCCGACCTGATGCTCATCCCAGGGGTCACCTCAATATAGCATTACTATAGCATATAGCAATTGACCGAGCACTCGCAGTATTCAAAAGAAGTTGATAGACCGTAAGGATACCTGATTAATCAGGCGATCGTCTATAAGAAATATTGCCGGAACAACCGTGGACTTCTTCAAGAGAAAACTGGACTGTTTTCTAAGAGAAGTTCCGGATCAGCCGGGCTGTGGTGGGTATGTGGCCCTGCTGGCCGCTCCAAGCAACAGCCTGGTGGACCAAACTCTCACAAGTCGAGCCTGGCTTCGGGGCCGGGCTTGAGGAATAGAAGAACTCCCAGAACTCCAAGTAGGTATCAAGCAGGTATACGTTAGGGGCTGCAATCAGCCGCGTGTCGAACAGCCTGATTGACCACCAGACCTCCAACCAGGAGGCCTGGTCAGCGACATGACCGAGGGGGACGATGATCCTTGTAACCATCGCAAGGTAACCTCAAGGTAACCCACGGAGGAAACTGTACCTTGAGGCTGTGACAATGACAACCAAGGCTGGCGGAGGATAAGGGCAGAGAGATAGACGGAAGAAGTGGAAAGGGAAGAAAGGGAGGTAATGAAAAAGGAATAGTTAAATTAAAAGAGGGAGGTGGGGGGAAAGAGATGGTGAAATGGAAGAGGGGTTGGAGTGTGTAGGAGAAGGGGGCTGAAGGTCGCTGTCATCCTATTACCAGACACCTCCTCCTCCCTGATGAGCGCCACTACACGGCCTCTCCTCGCCGCCCCGTCACTCACCCTGCACTCCACACACCCAGAGTGCAGGCTCAGTCCCTCAAGAGTGACCCGGCGCACTCCTCACATACTTCACCCTTCCTCCCATCCTATACTGATGCGGCTCTACCCCCCTCACAACCGCCCCCCCCCCCCCCACCCAAACACACACACACACAGACACACACACACACACACACACACACACAGACACACACACACAGACACACACACACACACACACACACACACACACACACACACACACACACACACACACACACACACACACACACACACACAGTCCAGGCTAAATACAACAAGTGGAGAACATACGGAAAGTGACAAATGTGAGGCACTCTACGAAACATTTCAGGAAGTTGTCTAAGTTGAACTCAAGCTTCCAGGAGTTCAAGGGAGACTGTGCAGCTCGCCAACACTGTTAATAATACAGATACGTCGGCAAAGGAAGCGAGGAAACCATTAGACGAACTGATCAAATACGAGGCTCTATGGGGATCCTCGTAACGGAGGAAGTTTAAGAGCGGAGCAAGACCGTTGGCGATGATTTACAACACCCCGAAACGACAGCGGAAAGATCTCCGAGGAATGGCAAAAGGCCAACGTTGTACTCCAAGACAGTGGAGAGGCAAGAGTGCCGAGACCAGTGCCACGATGGCCATGGCCGTCTTGTTCTCACACGCCAACATGTCTTATGGGAAAGCAAGTCTTCCTAACAAACCTTCTGGGAAGGTTTGACTTGAGAATCGACTTGAGAATGGTCCAGGACGGACCGAAACGCCGTCGGCCCTTCACTTTCTAGTGTGTGGTCTGATCGACAACCTTCTGGGAACTTTTTAGCCATGAGGGACAGCGATGAAGCAGATATGGAAAATGCTAGGTAAATGTTTTCTTGAATTGTTAGAAGCTGTTTGATATGAACAGTTTCACACAAGCGACTTCGAGACAAACTTGGAAAATCAAGGAAGATCAACCACCAAAAGGATGCTTAATTCGAGTACATAAGAAAATAAGAATTAAGGGCTATTGACCCAAATGTGGCAGCTCCTATTTATCTCCACCCAATCTCATTCATTCATTCATTCATATATATATATATGTCGTACCTAGTAGCCAGAACGCACTTCTCAGCCTACTATGCAAGGCTCGATTTGCCTAATAAGCCAAGTTTTCCTGAATTAATATATTTTCTCTAATTTTTTTCTTATGAAATGATAAAGCTACCCATTTCATTACGTATGAGGTCAATTTGTTTTTATTGGAGTTAAAATTAACGTAGATAAATGACCAAACCTAACCAACCCTACCTAACCTAATCTAACCTATCTTTATAGGTTAGGTTAGGTTAGGTAGCCGAAAACGTTAGGTTAGGTTAGGTTAGGTAGGTTAGGTAGTCGAAAAACAATGAATTCATGAAAACTTGGCTTATTAGGCAAATCGGGCCTTGCATAGTAGGCTGAGAAGTGCGTTCTGGCTACTAGGTACGACATATATATATATATATATATATATATATATATATATATATATATATATATATATATATATATATATATATATATATATATATGTCTAACCTACGCTTGAAACAATCAAGGGATCATAATTCTGTTATGTTATGCGGTAATTGGATCCTCAATATCAACAACCGTGTTACCGAACCAGTATTTACCCAGATCTTTCCTAAATTATAGCTTGGTTGATCAGGTAGTCTTTGGAGGAGTTTATCAAGTTCTCTCTTTAATACTGTGAGGGGTCGGCCAGTTATGTTCCTTATGTGTAGTGGAAGTGTGTTGAACAGTCCGGGTGAGGATCTCATTAGGAAAATCAAAAACCCATAAGAACCCAGTTTCTTGTTTCAGCGCCTCAGTGCTGCGATCCAGAGACGGAATACCTGTTGCATCTTGAGCACGCACCCCACCAACAGTGATTGCCTTATGTGTGTGTATTCTGTAAGTTAAAAAAAAAAAAAAAAAAAAAAAAAAAAAAAAAAAAAAAAAAAAAAGTGAGAGCAGCAGCAGTTACAGCCCCGCTCCTGTGCCAGGTAAGTCCACAACGGGATCACCATAGCCCGTGCTACTTTGGAACTTTTGTTCTGAGTAGCTGAATCTAAAACAACATGTAAGTTAAAACCAAATCTACAGTAGCCAAGTTCCACATGAGCAATTGCTTAGAAAGTTAACCACGTGGTATTGGAGTGATCTTGGATCAGGGGTTCTGATATGGATAATCAGATTAAGGGAACAGTTTAAAGTGGAGTGCTCAGGGCTCACTGCCCAAGCGTCTCTATTATTTACAGTACGAGTTAAATACCACCGTGAACACCAACACTGAAATAAAGCTAAATTTGCCAATGGCACTAAAATAGGGCGTGCAATATAATCAGACAGAATCAGGCTAAAATTAATCAGTCTATCCATCCATCTACCCACCCATATATCTACCCATTTATCCATCAATCTATCAGTCCATCTATCCATATATCTATCAATCCATCATCTATGCACCTACTCATTTTTGTATCCATCCATGTACCTACTCAAATGTCTATCCAACTATTTGTCCATCTATTTATCCATTAATCCATTTATCCAAGTACCCATCCATTCATCTACATGTCTTTCTATCCACTCATCAGCTTGTCTATCTATACCTCAACCAACCTATCGATCTATCTATTCATATATCTATTTATATATCTATTCATACTATTCATATATCTACTTGTATATCTACTCAAATGTCTATACATCCACCTATGCATTTATTCATCCATCTATTTACTGTCTGTCTGTCTGTCTGTCTGTCTGTCTGTCTGTCTGTCTGTCTGTCTGTCTGTCTGTCTGTCTGTCTGTCTGTCTGTCTCTTGAGTACTGGCAAAGTATCAACAGCAGGAAATTCATGGTAATTATCCAGAGATAATAAAAAAAATTATTTTCAAAAGTTTGTGTTGAAGATATTTCGCTGTGAAGCAGGCAGGCAGCGCCAAAATAAAAAATCGTTGTGGTGGTGGGGGGTCTGAATATGACCCTGGCTCGCTGTTCTCGTTTGAATTATGGCCACCTCGACCATCCTATGTTCATCCCGTACCCCAGACCGTTCCCCCCTCGGCCAATTTGGGTGAAGGGAACTATCAGGAGAAAGCGCCAGGTCATTACGATTGTCTAGCTCTTGGAGGGGATCGTGATAAGGATTAGGGATGGGACGGGGGGGGGGGGGAGGGGGGGGGAAGGAATGGTGCCCAACCACTTGGGACGGTCGGGGATTGAACGCTGACCTGCATAAAGGGAGACCGTCGCTCTACCGTCCAGCCCAAGTGGTTGCATGAGCCAAGTCGCAAGTGTGTGACCTCCAGCTTTGGACAGACACTCTCTCTTATAGTGTATGTATATATACATATGTATACATATATATACAAATGTATACATGTGTGTGTGTACATACAGGCCTCCTCGAAAAGGCCACCGACATTTACCAAAATTTCCATAACACCGGCAACCTCCCGAGCCATTTGGGGATGGTGCACTAACCAAGTAACCAAACACGGGCCACTAAACGCTACCTTCCCTCTCGTCCCTTTTATCCAACGCCAAGAATGACGCACTACAGTTTCGGGCTTCGAACCACAGAAGGGAAGTAAATTCTCCGAAGACCACACAGATAATTACATTAACCAAGTGTCTTAAGAACCTTCCTTATGACGGGAGAACAATAACAAAAAACTATTTACATTCCCCCTAAAAATATATTTAAATGAACAAATGGATTAAACGGGTTTTAACAATAAAGATATGGATAAGGTTGCAAAACGGATATCCAAATGGACTGAGTTCAGAGTTCGAGAGTATACTGAGCAGTACCTGGCTATAGCTGTCTTGCATCTCCAAAGGCTGCTATTTTTATTGCCTTACGTTCTCAATATAGTAACAGATTAACTGGGCTCTGAACCCTACGTTGGACTACAGGCTGAACGAGCCAACAGCCTGGCTGATAAGACACGTACCAGGAGGCTACCGAGACCCCGGGAGACAGTGATGATGCTATCAAGAAGCCGTCAATAGCAATACCCGACCCTCAACTGAGACAGGACCTCCACCCACACTGGGGGCGGCGTGGGCGCATGCTGGAGGTGGCGCAGTGGAAGGGATGAGCCAAGAATTATTTCCTTAGTACGATCGTATTTTTGGAGCTCAGGCCGCTTATGTGACCTGTCCATTACTTTCTCTCTGGCCATCACTCCAGAGTGCCTCTAGTGGGAATGAGAGTAAGTCAGATGAAGAGGAAAATCCATTTGCTATTAATTTATGGAAGTTTGCAAAAAACGTGACTTGAATACCTTCAATAAAACGGTGAACATGTGAGGAGTGCAATGAAAAAGATTCAGGACCTCAGGTGGTAACAAGAATCACCGTAGTGGGTGAAATAAAGCTAAACAAAAAAGAAAGGAGTTGATCCCCCTGACGGGTGGAGGAGAGCCCTTTGTCCAGCCCGCTGATAAGCTGCCCTCCTGCAGCAGGCTCAGGACCCCTCGCCACTCCAGCATCTAAGCTGCTTTGGGGCCACCTCTGTCACTTCCTGCACAGGATGAAGCAAAGCTGGCGGTCACTAGGGTCAGCAAGGGGTCAGTGCCGACAACTGAAAGGTCATGGCAGTGTAACAATTCTTGTGTGATACGTGAAGTTTCCTTACCGAGGCCCAGCTGGTTGTCCAATACTCACATGTAGTCAAGACTGTAACTACAGGCGAGCGAGGCGCTGCAGGGAGTGCCAGTCCGCGGGAGATGTGCTGTGCTGTGCTCGTGCAAGTAACGGGGGGTTCATGTGCCAGGGGAAAGGAAGCTCTTAAGAGGAGGCAGTGTCTGGCCATCATGTTATAGTGCCACGTCTTAACAGTGCCAAGTGCTCCCTCGGGCTCAACGCAGGTGTTCAATGAGCGGGAAGATCAAACATCGGGCATGAGACTATGAAGTGTCCATTTCTTACACTCATTCATTACCAAGTCACAGTTACTATTTACTGGGGGTATGGGACATCAACAAAGCATTCAATACACCAAGTAAATCAAGTTGTATTCGTTGTAAATGTAAATTATCCGCACGATCAAAAGCCTTCATGCTGAAGTAAAACAGAGGATTGGGTCGGCGGTGGAAGGTGTAGAGGCGGGGTGAGCCTTCATTATATATTCCGGCCAGACGCGGCCCCTGATTCCCCCTCCCACAGGAAACTACTCTTTGAACACGTGAGGAACGGTTTAATCTCGCTGCCAGGCTGCTCAGCCTTTCGAGTTCATTTAGTCTTTTGTTAGCAGCCACGGGTCACGTTGAAACGTTTCTAGCACCCCAACCGTACACATATTCAGGAATAAAAATGAGAAACGTTCACCTGACGGCGAAGAGTTAGCGTAATTAGCAAGCAAGTCTAGCGGAATTTTCAGCTAGCTGCTCAGTATTTGTCCTCGCTGTGCCCCCTTGTTGACTTTCTCGCCCGAGTGGCTTAGAGCGACGTGTGAAGCCCGCCAAAAAAGTTTACTGTTGGTGGGGAGTAGATTTTCTTGGGCCTTGTTGTGTAGTGTTGTAACAGTCCCAGCCCAGGGGGAAGACTAACTAAGATGACGTTAATTGCTTGAGAAGTGATGTTTCAAGAGGTTTCACTTGCCAAGCTATTAAATCTGACTGAAGCAGAAAGAACAAAATAAGAAAAAAAGTATTTTTCTTTTTTATGATGTGGATAATAGGCTTGTATCCTGTGAACAATGGCGGCGCCCGGCCCTACCTGCCTAGCAAACAATATACGCTCCCAACTCTTGTCGGAGCAAGCTAATGTTGTTTACACATCCACTTTAACTTGGCTTCATAGATGACTCACAGATGTGTAGGCTTGATAGACGCTAATTGGATATATAATTATATTTATAATATAGTAGCTCCTTACTCAGTGCCAACAACACACATCTGAGAATCACACTAAATGTGATATATATATATCAATGAAGCTCCAGTTGATTTTCACACGAGAGAATGATATTTTCCATCAATGTGACACACATAGAAAGTTATAAATATTTATGTGGAATCTCGTCAATGTTCGCTGTTTAAGGGAAGAAAACTGCAGTATCTTGTATGTTTCGTTCATTGGTCTAGTGGCGAGAACCACCACCGCCAAGTTGTTTGTAAGAGGTGGAGTGCATCCTTTTGTTCCGTGGTGGGTGAAGCGTGCCGGCGGCTCCCCATCTCCTGTAGTGGACCATTAGCCAGGCTCCCACCCACTAACCTGCCACGCCGACCTCCTCCTCCAGCGGCCTTTGTCCACCACCTACCTACCCGGAATTAAAGTGGAGGACGAGAATACCAGACTGGTGGAGAAGTATGTATGGGCTGAAACTGCTGCTGCCGAAGTGATACGGGAGATGAGGAGGCTGGCTAGAGAAGGGGAGATGAGGAGGCTGGCTGGAGCAGGGGAGATGAGGAGGCTGGCTGGAGCAGGGGAGATGAGGAGGCTGGCTGGAGAAGAGGAGATGAGGAGGCTGGCTGGAGCAGGGGAGATGAGGAGGCTGGCTGAAGAATGGGGTAAGATGGAGAACAACTCCCATTGACGTTCGTAAGGCCAAGTTTGTACTTCTTCGCCATGGGACCTCTGGCGGCCTTTGACTTCCCTGCTTGCCCAATTAGCGTCAGTGGTGCCACGATCCTGACCTGCATGTGGCACTTGTGTGCGCTCCTCAGCCAGGTTGTGAGAAGGTTTGTTCATGTTTAACTAGTCGCCAGCAGCTGGTGACACGTCACCAGTGTGACCGTGCGCTCTGCCAGACTTCACATTAAACAGACTTGTTTGAAATGCTTAAATGTACATAGAGTAAACAAGGCAGCGTTCTCCTTGGCAACACTGCGAGGGAGCGAGGAGAGGTTATAACCTAGTTTGTTGAGGTGAATTTGAGGGTTTGTGGCTGCTTTCACGGCCACAAACACGAGTAAACAAAGGGTGGGAAGGGGGAGAAGAGCGGCGGTTCTCTCCCCTCTTGCCCTCACTCCTTCCCTCGCCTGCACTCACACCAAGGTAATACATTCCACTCATGCCACAACAAACTGAGGTGGTGGTGGTGGTGGGGCTGGTGGAAGCTGTGCTGCCATCACCGTGGTTGATTAGTAATATTAAGTGTCTTCCTTTGTTTTGAAATACATGTTTTTTTTTAAATAGGTCTCACGAGGGCTGCCTCACCTAGCACATCTTCTGCAGGTCTCACGAGGGCTGCCTCACCTAGCACATCTTCTGCAGGTCTCACGAGGGCTGCCTCACCTAGCACATCTTCTGCAGGTCTCACGAGGGCTGCCTCACCTAGCACATCTTCTGCAGGTCTCACGAGGGCTGCCTCACCTAGCACATCTTCTGCAGGTCTCACGAGGGCTGCCTCACCTAGCACATCTTCTGCAGGTCTCACGAGGGCTGCCTCACCTAGCACATCTTCTGCAGGTCTCACGAGGGCTGCCTCACCTAGCACATCTTCTGCAGGTCTCACGAGGGCTGCCTCACCTAGCACATCTTCTGCAGGTCTCACGAGGGCTGCCTCACCTAGCACATCTTCTGCACAGTGTCAACCATGTTATTTTGCCATCCTCACCAGCCCTTCACTGTGAATGTTACTGCAGGAAGCGGATTAACAGGCAGCTCACACTGCAGATACTCTCTCTCTCTCTCCAGGTAAACCAGCTGGGGTGACGCCAAGCAGGTTCCCACGCATCACCTGGGCGCTGACCTACACCTGAGTCGCTCTCCCACGAGCCACCTTGCTCTCTTGGCCCCAACATCATCAACTCCCTCCACGCCCCAACCCCCTCCCCAACCCCCACCTTTCCAACCAACTCTGGCAATGATCTCCGCTCCATTGACCGCTGTCCTGCACAGGTGTTTTAAGTCTTCAAGAAATATGAATGGATCATTTAACAATTCATAAACAATTTAAGGTGAGGTCAAGTCCAGGTAGGAGAGACAGGCCTACACACACACCCACCCACACACACACACACACACACACACACACGGCTCCGCTGACCAACTCTTGCCAAGTCTCGCCTCAGTCTTCAGCGGATGTTCCGTGCGCAAACATGTGTAAATAAAACTGCAGCATGCGTGTGTGTGTGTGTGTGTGTGTGTGTGTGTGTGTGTGTGTGTGTATTACTTCAGTGCAACCATGTGAAGGGATGAAGTATGAACCAGGAAATTTACCACTGTTCTGAATTTACCGCGTCTCGATGGCAAATCTGAATTTGATCAGGCCACATAGTTTACCGCGTGATGAAACATGTGAATGTGTGCTCAGTGCATGAATCTCGAGGGATTCATGCACTGAAAATATGGGATATATTTAATACCTGGTCATCTAATTAGGACATGAGAGTGAGCATCACTGCCGCGTACCTCTCTCTCTCTCTCTCACACTCAAGTCTTCCTCTGGGTTGTCTTGGGGTTCCTACAGACAAAGCTGGGGGTGGCAAACCCCAGTTATGAGCCCCGCACCACTGCCAACCCAACACCATGTAAACAAACATTATCTCGCACATACTGCGCCTTGTCATCGATCATCAGTATACCTTCCGTGAAAAAAAAGCCCACGAAATATAACGTTCCATAGTATCATTAATAACAGGCGGGCGGGCTGACAATGGTGGACAAAAGGTCTGGCCGCATCCCAGTATGGTTGCTGGCTTAACTCCATGATTAATGTACTGGTGTTAGGATCCTATTGTCGTGCGCCCGAGTCTGCGTCAGGAGGGTGCTTGACCTCCCAAGTTCTTAAGGCATATCATGTAATGCTTACATGCGGGTTTAACTGCTACGGGAGAGTGTATTATGTGCTTGTTGCTCGCGTAGCCCTTCGTCGGTAACTTCAGTGAGCTTTGTTAGCGTTCATTCTTGTTATCATGCGGTGAAGACATTTTCTTATCTGATTTACGTGACAAATGTTTCAATGCGCAAACTGGTTTCCAGAGCCCGCGGAGTGAGCAATAAATTGCTAGTCGCGGAATGACGGAGTACCTCCCGGCCGGGTCCGCACCTTCATGTAATGAGGGATATCTAAACTGGGTGGCATTACTTGCGTTCAGCGCCAGTTATCACCAACTCGTGAAGGAAATACACCATCATTCTGGCCAGATAACTCACCATTATTGCCAGCATTATCTTCTTGAATCTCTCGGCCAATCACACCGCTCGTAATATTGTCAAATTAGATAAATTATGTGGGAAGAGGTGACTTATGGGCTTCGTAGAGCTCATTTTTACCATGGTAATTTGACTTAACTGAAAGCGTGGCTGTGCATTAATCACGTTCTTAAAGCTCTCTACAGTATGGTCCATTATGGCACAGCACGCGGGGACGAGTATGGTTAACATTCCCTCCTCAAAGATGTTATTAAACTCAAGAGATGACCTTTCCTCCACTGTAATTAAAGCCTCCGGGGGATAACGCTAATTACTCGGTGGAAATCTTGAGTGTTGAATTCCCGATGATAAAGCACGGAGGAGAAGACCGTACTGCCTGCTGGTCGTAGCACCTGGCTGGTCGTAGCACCTGGCTGATCGTAGCACCTGGCTGGTCGTAGCACCTGGCTGGTCGTAGCACCTGGCTGGTCGTAGCACCTGGCTGATCGTAGCACCTGGCTGGTCGTAGCACCTGGCTGGTCGTAGCACCTGGCTGATCGTAGCACCTGGCTGGTCGTAGCACCTGGCTGGTCGTAGCACCTGGCTGGTCGTAGCACCTCTGGCTGGTCGTAACACCTCTGGCTGGTCGTAACACCTGGCTGGTCGTAACACCTGGCTGGTCGTAGCACCTGGCTGGTCGTAGCACCTCTGGCTGGTCGTAACACCTCTGGCTGATCGTAACACCTGGCTGGTCGTAGCACCTAGCTGGTCGTAGCACCTAGCTGGTCGTAGCACCTCTGGCTGGTCGTAACACCTGGCTGGTCGTAGCACCTGGCTGGTCGTAGCACCTAGCTGGTCGTAGCACCTGGCTGGTCGTAACACCTGGCTGGTCGTAGCACCTAGCTGGTCGTAGCACCTAGCTGGTCGTAGCACCTCTGGCTGGTCGTAACACACCTGGCTGGTCGTAACACACCTGGCTGGTCGTAGCACCTGGCAGGTCGTAGCACCTCTGGCTGGTCGTAGCACCTGGCTGGTCGTAGCACCTGGCTGGTCGTAGCACCTGGCTGGTCGTAACACACCTGGCTGGTCGTAACACCTGGCTGGTCGTAACACACCTGGCTGGTCGTAGCACCTGGCAGGTCGTAACACACCTGGCTGGTCGTGACACACCTGGCTGGTCGTGACACACCTGGCTGGTCGTGACACCTGATTATAAAGGAGTGAGTAACTTTACCTGAGCAACGAACGATGAAAGCGTCCGAGATTTCACGACCATTGCTGGAAGGCCCGTGGGAACTGTCGTGTTGTTTAAATAAACTATTGTGTCCTGTGTGGTCTAATGTGCTGATATGTTATCAGTGTTTAGTATTCAGCTTCTTTTGTCGCCCGTGTAATTCACAACTTGCCACTGGAACAGTAATTGTTTTAATTCACTGATTTGTTTCGATAAAATGACCATCAACTAGGGACGTTTTGAGCTCTCCAGCAGAAAATGAAGTCAGTGAAATCATCTGACGTAGATAAATCACCAAGTGATCAACACATCCTGCTGAAACACAGGCACCATGCTGGTGAGGCAGTTGCTACCCGACGGCCACATCCCCGCCAGAGTATTTCCTGCGCTGAGTAGAGAGAGAGGGGGGCCGACCCACCGCCGCCACCTTTACTGGACTGTGTTCCCACGCTAACACGAGTACTCCTTGCACCCTCTTGGTGGTAGCTTCCTCGACCTGTCACAGTATGTCTTCTTGTCGTGCTACATGCGTGGTGGTCCTCGGGAGTCCACCCTTGCTCTATCTTGCCTTGCTCGCGTGAATACTTAAGCGCTCATTAACCTGCCTCGACGGCCTCTCTGGCACTATTTTGTGACCATCTAGAGATGGAGATGGTGTTGCCCTCGGCTGGTGAATAGTGCAGATGATCGCTTCCCCTATCCGTTCAAATCTGGGGATCCCACAGCAATATTAATACTCTTTAAATCACTAGTGTTGTCCCGACTTGAGTACAGCTCAGTACTTGCTGCCCCCTTCACAGCAGGAGAGACTTCTGACATAGAGGGAATATAGAGGACATACTAACATATACGGGTCAGTCAGTCCGTCAACCACTGAACGCTAAGCTTCTCTCTATAACCTTGTCTTGCGGGCGTTTTTTTTTTGTTTTTGTTTATTTATTTTTTTTATTATTATTTTCTACCACAGACGTGGCCACACATTTACAATGCTAACCAGCATATATACATTTTCTTCTGTCCTCCATGGATAGGGTTAGAGAAATGTTAAACATAGAGTTCAAGGGTTTATTGAACACTCAACCACAGAAGGTGATTCGGTGCTTTTAAAATGCTAAGCGGGATGCGGGCGGTGGGCGGGATGCGGGCGGTGGGCGGGGTGCGGGCGGGATGCGGGCGGGGTGCGGGCGGTGGGCCCCCAACAAGACCGCCCAACGCTGCCAACATTACCAAGTGACACCCAATAATTATAATGTCGGTAATTAAACAGAGGACGGGGAGGGCTGGTGGCCCCACCAACCTCTGCTTGCCATACTGTCACCCCCCTGTCACCCTCCGTCACCTTAGCCTCCCTCACCATCATCCTAACTTCTCTCACACTGTGCCATCACATACCATCACATGTTAGCATCAAGCATGATTCTGTTGACATGGTTGCAAAGACAGCCTGTAGAAAACCAGTGGAGGTAATTGATATGGGCGTTTCATTAGTGACACAGTGAACACAAACAAATATCTGATAAAAGTCTTACTGACTTAACAAATTCACAAAGACCTAACAGATGTAGCATTAAACATTATAAATATCGTAAGGAGACATTATATATATATATATATATATATATATATATATATATATATATATATATATATATATATATATATATATGCAATTGACGATCACAAAACACTGATCATTTTATGCGGAAAATCCACAGAGAATTGAGTCAGTCTGGTGTTGACAAAGGCTTTAACAAAGCCGAAACGTTCACCTCATTTCATATTTCTCTGTGGATTTTCCGCATATATATATATATATATATATATATATATATATATATATATATATATATATATATATATATATATATATATATATATATATATATATATGGAACTACTGAAACTGAAAGAGAAAACCTGCACTCCCTTGAACATTATACTGTAGAATGTCCCGTATTGACTGACTTTCGCCCTCCTGGGCTGAGGTATTGTGAACTCTAAGTACTATACGAGTACTGGAACACTTGATGATATACTGGACTTGTACCCAGCATTGTAACACATGTTATACTTATACCCTAATCACCTTCAGTGGTTAGGTGCTTAATAACACATAATAGTTTCCTATAGCACCTATCTTACCCTGTCAAAGTAGGAGAGACGAATGTGTATGTCTATACATACATATATACAAGTATTTATTTATATATGTACGTGTATACAGGATATGTGTAAGCTGGACAGAATTGCATTGCACCTTTGTAAACGCACATTAATGACACTGTAAAAGACACCTCAGACTTAAATCTGAGTAATTATGTATGTAGGTTAGATTAGCATTTTAAAAGCACTACAATCACCGTCTGTGGTTGATTGTTCAATAAATCCATGAACTATATGTTTAACAGATCTCTCACCCTGTCCATGGAGGACAGAAGAAGAAAATGTATACATGTTGGTTAGTATTGTAAATGTGTGGCCACGTCTGTGGTAGAAAATAAAGAAAAACAAAACCCTGACCAGCCGTGACCTTCAACCCTGGGATCTCTCGCCCTCCCTCACCCTAGTATATCTAACCCTTCGTCACCCTGGTCCCCTTCACACTCCGTCACCCTGGTCCCCTTCACACTCCGTCACCCTGGTCCCCTTCACACTCCGTCACCCTGGTCCCCTTCACACTCCGTCACCATGGTCCCCTTCACACTCCGTCACCCCTGGTCCCCTTCACACTCCGTCACCCTGGTCCCCTTCACACTCCGTCACCCTGGTCCCCTTCACACTCCGTCACCCTGGTCCCCTTCACACTCCGTCACCCTGGTCCCCTTCACACTCCGTCACCCTGGTCCCCTTCACACTCCGTCACCCTGGTCCCCTTCACACTCCGTCACCCCTGGTCCCCTTCACACTCCGTCACCCCTGGTCCCCTTCACACTCCGTCACCCCTGGTCCCCTTCACACTCCGTCACCCCTGGTCCCCTTCACACTCCGTCACCCCTGGTCCCCTTCACACTCCGTCACCTTGGTCCCCTTCACACTCCGTCATCCAGGCGTCTCTCACCTGCGGGTTATCTTTGCCTAGTTTCTAGAGTTCAACTACCATCGCTCAGTCCAAAACCCAGTTATTCCGCTGATGACATGTCTGTTACTGGTAGCAGCTGGCAGGCCCTCATAGCCATTCCTCTCTCTGCACTGGCTCTAATCTCCTCTCCCTGTCATATTCCTCACTTAACTATTGTATTTGTAACAATCAGAAACCTGCGCCAACATATTGGGTGTTAATTTCAGCCCGTCCTCATAAACAAAGGCCAACGTCTATTCCATCCACCCGCCAAACCCCCCCCCAGTTTATGAATGAAAACGATTTACGCACGACTCACAACTGATGACGTCCGAACACTTCCGTAACAAGTACTTAGCTGATGACTTTTGTTCGAACCACAACGCTATAAATGCTTCACCCACGAACTACAAATACAAATAATCGCCAACAGAACCTAAATACCTAATCTAACTAATGCCTAAATATATACATTATGCTAATATATAACAATATTAATTTACATTGGAGAAAATTTATATTCTGAATGAACAGTATGTTAAAAATTTATGAATGCGTCTTTGGGGTCGATCGCTGGATGGAATGGTCTTGGTCTGAGGACGGGTTGGTCAATGTTGTGATCTCTCTCTCTCGCGTCTCAGTTCGAGGCAAGATGTTCAGTGCTTCGAGACGAACCCAGTAATTTAGATGATATAACTGCATCTCTGTATGCATTTCACTGTAAAATATAACCATATTAAGTCATAGCACCGACGCTTGTAAAGTGAGATTGGAAACACTCAATTTGTTTGCCCATCCTCACTACTTGCTGCTCCGGCCAAGATAAAATTATTCTATATTACCGGCAAAAATAACATTCCTGGGTAAGAACACTGATTAAGTCCCAGCAAAAGTATAGCTTTCAAAGCAAAGGAATGCGCTTTTTGTATCAGGTGTTAGCGTGTAAGAGGGGTGTCGGTATTCAGAGCCCGTGAGTTAATTTTAGTTGCTTAATCAGCCCACTGGGGGCTGGGAAGTGATCCTGGGGACGGGAGTATTACTGACGTGTGCACAAACAGAAGAGCAGGGAGATCACAGCTTGGTTGGGAGAGCCATGCATGAATAGTGGAGGCGGCGGCGGCGTGTGCTGAGGGGCGCAGCTTGGTGAAGGGGGCGACGTTTTGGAGGGGGCAGCGTGGTGGAGGGGGGCAGCGTGGTGGAGGGGGTGTAGAAGAGGGGAAGGGCTTCAGGAGCCTCTTGGCTGGGGTACTGGCCTCGTATGTCACCACATGGCGAGTGAAGCTTTGATCTCGGACCGTCACAAGGTGGCGGTGGTGCGTACGTCAAGTGTATAAAGGATTCCTACGGCGACGAGCGGCAAGGAAGTGCCGGTGCTGCCTCACCCGTGGCCAGGGTGTGCAGGTGCTGCCAGACACCTGCCAGCCGGGCTGTGGTGGGTATGTGGGCCTGCGGGCCGCTCCAAGCAACAGCCTGGTGGACCAAACTCTCACAAGTCAAGACTGGCCTCGGGCCGGGCTTGGGAAGTAGAACAACTCCCAGAACCCCATCAACCAGGTAAGTAAAGTTATTCACTTCTTATTCAACCACTTCTAAAGACGCCAACTATTGACGCACACGCGCGCACGCACACTAACGTAGTGACGCAGGGAAGCGGATGTGCATTGATGGGCAAGTGGGAAACTGGGTAAATGGGTATGGGTATAGATATGGGACCCTGGGAGTGGGTGTAGCATCGTGTGAGTGGGTGTGGGACCCTGGGAGTGGGTGTAGCATCGTGTGAGTGGGTGTGGGACCCTGGGAGTGGGTGCAGGTGGTCCAGGTCGTACAGGCGTGGGGGCCCCGACCAGGTGGTCGTGACCCGCCTCGGGTCCTCGGTGCAGTACCGAGGCGCCCGGCGACTATGACCTGTTCCTACCCATATTTTTTCTTCAATTTCCCACTGTTGCTTTGTGACTCCGGACAACTCAGAAGTCATTTTCATGTGTGTGTGGGCCACATGCGCGAGTCGAATACAGATTGGACAGATTCTATAGGGATCAGGCACCAGACGAGAGGTTATGCAGCGGATCCAAGGAGCAGAAATTCAACCATCGTAGGCAGGCGTGCACGCGCGCACACACCCACCATAACACAGGCGCCTAGTGGCTGAGTTGACGGCACTCAGGATTTGTAGTCCTGTGGACCGGGGATCGATCCCCGGCGATGGCGGAAACAAATGGGCAGTTTCGTTCACCCTGATGCCCCTGTTACCTAGCAGTAAATAGGTACCTGGGAGTTAGACAGCTGTTACGGACATGCTTCATGTATGTGTGTATGTGTGTGTGTGTGTGTGTGTGTTCACCTATTTGTGCTTGCGGGGGTTGAGCTTTGGCTCTTTGGTCCCGCCTCTCAACTGTTAATCAACTGGTGTACAGATTCCTGAGCCTACTGGGCTCTATCATATCTACATTTGAAACTGTGTATGGAGTCAGCCTGTGTGTGTGTGCGCGCGCGCGCGCTAAAAAAAAACGAAAAAAAAACATCCGGAGTAACTTCACCCAATTCGTATATCATGATATTGATACATTTGAATGACTACTTAAAATGATATTTATTTTCGATTGAAAGTTATGAATGATTTAATGTTAGACAGTACTGAGAAATAATCAGCCTATTTAGGTTAACCGATGTTGCTAACTTATTTTATGTTCAAAATACATATACAATTCACATCGTAAGTGTTGAATTTAATATATCTATCAATAAATTATTAACAAATTAACTATACAAAAAATATGGGAATTTAGGTAAAAAAAAAAAAGGCACTAATCCTAATCACCATAATCCGAACACGGCGTCATTTGGCCCATCAGATGCTGTCACTTGCCATTTGACCCATCAGATACCGTCACTGGCAATGACACAAAAAAATCAACCAATGATCGCTCGCTTTAAAAGCTTGTTAAAAGTAGTTCACAGATATGTTTAATCGCTCTAATTTTTCCCCGTTTCTTTCCCTGCAGGTGAGTGGTTGTACGCAGACCGTAACTGGACCATCAATCAGCCTCTGACAACCGTAAGTAGGCAATGTACCTTACAGGTGAACACTAAGATTACTCGCTCGGATTCTGAGAATCTGAATATCTAGCATTAAGGCACTAATACTTGCAACACTGCTGCCATACACACTGTTGAGAGACGCCAGACGTCTGCAATAACATTATAGCACTATCATCAACGGTAGTAACATCAACAGTAGGAATACCAATAGCACCATCAATGACATCAATAACTACAGCTCTAAACGTAACACCAGCAACAGAAACCGACCTGAAAGCAACAGGAGAGGTCTCAACATCATCAACAGTGACAGTGAAAACATCACTATCAGCAACAGCCTCACCAGAAACATCAACAACGATGTGATCATCGACACCAGCTATTAACAGCAGCAATAATAGTGACATCATTATCAACAGCAGCACCAAAAACAGCACAAGCAGGAATAAGTCAGTTATACCAAAAAACGGTGAACGTTTTCCCTATCATAACAAATATGAAGTCAAAGTATTTGAGGTCTACAGTGTCTAGATCTACTCCAGGCTAGTAGATATACACCTGTTTCACTGTGATATCAAACACGTAGTCGAGCATTGATGTCGTACTGAGTCAGCGTTGATATCGTACTGAGTCAGCGTTGATGTCGTAATGAACCTTCCTTTATAACGTGATATACGTACATAGATTTAGTCTTATACTTCAGGTTTTCTTTCGAGTTCATGTATATAATTATATTATAATGATATATTACGTGGTTTCACTAGTGAAACGTGGCGTTAATTGCCCGTAGAGTGAAGTTTATCCCTGCTGTACTCGCCAGGTGCAAACTCTGTGAGGAGGAACTGGAGCATGATCTCTCAGACTACATCACGGAATGCCCAGTTATTAGACCATTCACACCTCCCGGCATGAGGTACCTGGAGCTTTGCAATCATTGAATTAACTCTTATGTTTCTGAGGATATCCTCATAAGCACCCAAAGTTTGCTAATGCAGACTACTAAAGTCATGGCCCTGTATGATTCTCGTGTGTGATGGGGATTTTTAGCATCACGTAGCTAATTCTTGACACACACACACACACACACACACACACACACACACACACACACACACACACACTGTACTCTACTCTACATCATCCAGGGTAGCTACAAAATGCAAATGTACCTAAATGTGTTAATATAAAATATATATTAAAAAAAACTTACTTGTAGTGGTAGCTATACCGTGGTAATGTAGAAATAACTGCACTGAGTAACTTGTTTTGAGAAAAAAGTGGTATTGATGACAATAGCAATAAAGTTGTAGTGGCAGTGATAGGGACACAAATAGTAGTACTATTAGCATAGTCAGTTCTAAAACCACAAACAACCCTATTTAACTCCCCAAAAAAGTGCGTTGAAAGCCGAGTGGTTGTGTTAAAGATAATATATTCAACTGTCACAGGAGGAAACCCGACTTCATCCCCCCCTCCCCCCCCCCCCACACACACACACACAAACACCCTCACCCCCCCCCCCTTTCCACCTCCTTCCTACCTAACATGCCTTTCCTCCTCCCTCCCTTACCAATTCTTGCTTGCTCTATCCCCCACTCTCCCATCTCTCTTCCACGCACTCTCCCTCCCACCCTTTACCCCCCTACTCTCCCACCCCTCCCTGCATCACCCACTCTCCAATTCTCTCCCTCCCTTCTTCCCCTCCCTCCTAACCTCCCCCCCCCCTCACTCTCCACCTCCCTGACCTAACCCCTCACCCCTCCTCACCTCACCAGCAGGAAGGCCGCTCCCTTCCGCAGGCCTCGGTGGTATATATATATTAATTGGCTCTTAATGCCTCTCTCTCTCCTCCCGCTGGTAATTGGCTTGCAAATAGGAAAATAGGGAAAATATGACCCATGAAGAGCCGATATGTTTTATTCATGATCTTTAATCTAGCAGCTCTTGGGCGGTGGTTGGCGGGGGGGGGGGGGCAGGAACTGGGTGGTGGGAGGAGAACAGGAACTGGGTGGTGGGAGGAGAACAGGAACTGGGTGGTGGGAGGAGAACAGAGACTGGGTGGTGGGAGGAGAACAGGAACTGGGTGGTGGGAGGAGAACAGGAACTGGGTGGTGGGAGGAGAACAGGAACTGGGTGGTGGGAGGAGAACAGGAACTGGGTGGTGGGAGGAGAACAGGAACTGGGTGGTGGGAGGAGAACAGGAACTGGGTGGTGGGAGGAGAACAGGAACTGGGTGGTGGGAGGAGAACAGGAACTGGGTGGTGGGAGGAGAACAGGAACTGGGTGGTGGGAGGAGAACAGGAACTGGGTGATGGGAGGAGAACAGAGACTGGGTGGTGGGAGAACAGGAACTGGGTGGTGGGAGAACAGAGACTGGGTGGTGGGAGGAGAACAGGAACTGGGTGATGGGAGGAGAACAGAGACTGGGTGGTGGGAGGAGAACAGAGGCTGGGTGGTGGGAGGAGAACAGGAACTGGGTGGTGGGAGGAGAACAGGAACTGGGTGGTGGGAGGAGAACAGAGACTGGGTGGTGGAAGGAGAACAGAGACTGGGTGGTGGGAGGAGAACAGGAACTGGGTGGTGGGAGGAGAACAGAGGCTGGGTGGTGGGAGGAGAACAGGAACTGGGTGGTGGGAGGAGAACAGGAACTGGGTGGTGGGAGGAGAACAGAGGCTGGGTGGTGGGAGGAGAACAGGAACTGGGTGGTGGGAGGAGAACAGAGGCTGGGTGGTGGGAGGAGAACAGAGACTGGGTGGTGGAAGAATATGAATTGACAACTGGAGCGACCCTGACTGGGGCTAGCCCCAAGCGTCTAGCTTCCTAGTTTAGGTAAACCTAACATTTTACAGAGATTACACCACAACCTCTATCACCCTCGTGCCCCTCCTCACCTAGCGAACAGCTGTCACCCATCAATCAGGGAAAACTACGCACGCACATCTCCCAAGACACCGCCGAGGACAACTGACAACGCTTACAGCCAGGCAAGACTTCACCCCCCCCCCCTTTACTTGCCCACACACTGGGAGACGTGACTATCCAAATCCACCATGACACTTGGAATGACAGGCTGATATGAAGTCGAAAATCTCGGATTACGCAGGATTTTTGGTGGCTGGCTCTGGGGTGTGTGGTGAAGGGGGGGAGAGAGACAAGATGGGTCGGTGGGAGCTGACGACCTTCGCCTCTGGGTCGAGGGGACGTAGGGCCGCTGCTCCTGCGACTCTAACCTTCGTCATATGTCGCGTGGTGGTCCCCGGCGGGAGGCTGCAGGTCTCTCGGGGCTTCAAGTCCGTACGCGTGCGTCGAATTGGATCAGCAAGGAACGGTCGTGCCGTATGACGTATTACTCTGATGGCGATAACACACTGTAGCCATGACTGACAGCTGTCAACGCTGAGGCTTCATGATGACTCGTCTGGGTATATGTTGTTTATCTTATATATATATATATATATATATATATATATATATATATATATATATATATATATATATATATATATATATATATATATGTCGTACCTAGTAGCCAGAATGCACTTCTCAGCCTACTATGCAAGGCCTGATTTGCCTAATAAGCCAAGTTTTCCTGAATTAATATATTTTCTCTAATTTTTTTTCTTATGAAATGATAAAGCTACCCATTTCATTATGTATGAGGTCAATTTTTTTTTATTGAGTTAAAATTAACGTAGATATATGTCCGAACCTAACCAACCCTACCTAACCTAACCTATCTTTATAGGTTAGGTTAGGTAGCCGAAAAACAATTCATGAAACCTTGGCTTATTAGGCAAATCGGGCCTTGTATAGTAGGCTGAGAAGTGCGTTCTGGCTACTAGGTACGACATATATATACACATTATATATATATATATATATATATATATATATATATATATATATATATATATATATATATATATATATATACACCACAACCGCAGATGATTGGGGCGATTTTACAATACTAACACAATACAGTACAGTACAGCACAGTACAGTACAGTACAGCACAGTACACATTTTTCGCCTTTCGGCAACGGTATTTGATAAATGTGACCCTGGAGTGATAGCACACAAAATAAGGTCAATGGGAATAACTGGTAAAGTAGGACGGTGGATATTCAATTTTATGTCGGAACAAAACACAAGGTAACAGTCAGCCAAATAATATCGAGTCCAAGCGCAGTGGGCGATTAGTGCGTGTTTATAACGTCAAAATATAATTACATCACATAAATTACATAACATTTGTATTACAACGTCATTTTTGGATACAGGTACAGTACATAAGCAGGTGTCTAGTATTCAAGTAATATTTACCTTCGGCATATTTCAATCCATAGGGTCGAAAGTTAGTCAATATGGGACATTCTATAATACAACGTACAAGGAAATGCATGTTTTCTCTTTCACAAAGATGACACGATGTGCATCCAACACCTGAGGTTTGCAAAAGCTGCCAGATACGTCTGTATCTCAGATGTATCCTCGCTTCTATAACATCGTGTTGCCGAATTCTTGCTCTATTTGTTCCATATATATAATCTCACGAAATACATAATGTTTAATGCTACAGCTTTCGAGTCCTTTTCAATTTGCTAAATCAGAAATGTTGTCATCAGACATTCGTTTCACTATTCTCTTTGCCACTGCTTAGCAAAGACATTAAATTCTACTATTGGTCTGCAGCAGGCTGTCTTTGCCAGCCTGTCAACAGTATCATGATTTGAGATGCTAACATGTGATGGTATTCGGAGGGTGGAGGTCTGGTCCCAGTGGAGGAGGGGTGGAGGTCTGGTCCCAGTGGAGGAGGAGGAGGATGGAGGTCTGGTCCCAGTGGAGGAGGAGTGGAGGTCTGGTCCCAGTGGAGGAGGAGTGGAGGTCTGGTCCCAGTGGAGGAGGAGGAGGGTGGAGGTCTGGTCCCAGTGGAGGAGGAGGAGGGTGGAGGAGGGTGGAGGTCTGGTCCCAGTGAAGGAGGAGGAGGATGGAGGTCTGGTCCCAGTGGAGGAGGAGTGGAGGTCTGGTCCCAGTGGAGGAGGAGTGGAGGTCTGGTCCCAGTGGAGGAGGAGGAGGGTGGAGGTCTGGTCCCAGTGGAGGAGGAGTGGAGGTCTGGTCCCAGTGGAGGAGGAGTGGAGGTCTGGTCCCAGTGGAGGAGGAGGAGGGTGGAGGTCTGGTCCCAGTGGAGGAGGAGGAGGGTGGAGGTCTGGTCCCAGTGGAGGAGGATGGAGGTCTGGTCCCAGTGGAGGAGGAGGATGGAGGAACCTCATATTGTGCTCGTCGTTATTTCCGCTCTACGAACCACAAATCTGAGAGTAGATTTTTATCGCAAGTCAAGAATAGTGAGAAGGAAGGGGGCTGGGTTGGAAGATGGCGTATTGGGGGGGAGGGGATGAAGTTGTAGGGAAGGGGTGAAGTAGAGTGAGGTCGAATCATTGCTGGGGAGGTGGGAGTTTATTGCAGGGGATGCTTAAAGACCCGTGGATACCCTCCTTCAAGTCCTGCCCTCGGTGACCTGTTTTCATTTCATAATGGGGAAAGACCTAAATATAAATTCTGTTGTGCAAGGAATTAAACCCCAACCTAAACTGAAACTTGAAAAATCACAAACAGTGTCTGATAACACGGCCAGCGGCACCAATTTGAAGTCCGACTTGTGTATTTGTTATGGCTTGGGGTGCCCAACCTGCACCAGGACCCCCGGGCCTGGCCCCAGGGTCCGACAATACAGGCGTCCTAGTCGATCTGTCTGCGGGCTCAGCAGTACCTGTTGCATTTAAATTAACAGAAACACGTCTTGGATATGACAAGATATTTGCCAGGTGGGTGTGTTTACGTCAAGACGACGGTGTTTACGTCAAGACGACGGTGTTTACGTCAAGACGACGGTGTTTACGTCAAGACGACGGTGTTTACGTCAAGACGACGGTGTTTACATCAAGACGACGGTGTTTACGTCAAGACGACGGTGTTTACGTCAAGACGACGGTGTTTACGTCAAGACGACGGTGTGTGTCCACCTTT
>NC_091198.1:11061669-11111669 GCF_040958095.1 Procambarus clarkii
TGCATTCGCTGGAAAGGCGAAGAGTTTGGGTGAAGTGTACAAGTGGATGAACGGACTTAACAAATTGGATATTAATAGGGAATTAAAAGTATCAACACAAGACAGAACACGAAACAATGGGTATAAACTGGATAAATATAGATTTAGGAAATACCTGTGTAAATACTGGTTCGGTAACAGGGTTGTTGATTTGTGAAACCAATTACCGCCTAACATAATAGAAGTAGGATCCCTATGTTGACCAGACCACACACTAGAAGTTGAAGGGACGACGACGTTTCGGTCCGTCCTGGACCATTCTCAAGTCGATTGTGTATGTTCTTAACGACTTAAATGAGATTTCGCAAGTGGACAACAGACTTAGTGTGTGTCTTAAGAGTTCACCCATCCTGAACCCGTGTTCATCCAGCCAGCTGGGGGCCCGTGCTCATCCAGCCAGCTGGGGGCCCGTGCCCATGGGTGAATTCATCAATTGTCCAATAGTATATAATCAAAATCAGTATTCTCATAAACCTGAACATTATTATTATTATTATATATTATAACATATAATTTGGCTCATGGTTCGTTAGATTAGGTATTCGGTTCCTGTTGGCAGATATTTTTATTTACGCAGCCCGTCCTCCAAGCAAAGACCCAAAAGTGATTCCATACACCCGTCAAACCCCCTGTTTATGAATGAAAAACGATTTACACACGACTCGACTCATTTCGTTCGAACACTTCCGGAACAAATGCTTCACTGACGAATTTTGTTCGAACCACAACGCTATAAATGCTTCAACATACTACAAATACAAATAATCGCCAACAGAACCTAAACACCTAACCTAACCTATGCCTATATATGCACAATATGCTAATATATTATAATATTAATTTATATTTGAGAAAATCCCGTTTTGAAAGAACAGCATGTAAAAATTTAAGAATGCGTCTGTGGGGTCGACCGCTGGATGTAATGGACTTGAGTCGAGGACGGGTTGAATTTTACAACATTCGAGAACCACTTAACAGGTGCTCTTTGAACACAGGCGAGAGCGAAGCTCCTGGATTTAACCAATGTGTGCCTGCAGGATTCAGCTTCAGCTGTTCGATCCCCCGCGTTCCAGCCGCAGATTATTGAATGCAACGCTACTGGTCCTAACTTCCTATCATATTTATATTTGAAATCATAAAGGCACCTGGGCTACTTCAACTTCACGGTTTAATTTATTCCATTTTCCTATTAATACGTTTAACAAAATTACTTTCTCACATCTCTAAGGCTAATATCTGTTTTCCAAGTTTCCGTCTGTGCCCTCTTGCTTTAGTGGTGTTCAGTGTGGACATTTAATCTTTTTCTACCCCCCTACCAATCCCCTCAGGTAATCATCATGTATAGCATTTTGATTCACTCTCTCTCTGTCTGTCTGTCTGTCTGTCTGTCTGTCTGTCTGTCTGTCTGTCTGTCTTTCTCTGTCGCTCTGCCTTCTGTCTCTCTGTGTCTCTGTCTGTCTGTGTGTCTGTCTTTCTATCCCTCCCTCGTTCCTTCCCCCCCCCCCTCTCTCTCCCCCTCCCTCCCTCCCTAGCAGCAAGAAAGTAGTAGTGTTGTGTCTGGCGTTTTCTCAGCCTCAGCACGACCTTCGGTCAGACCGTAAACAAGACGGCAATCTTGTTTGTGTGGTCAAGGTCGCACCCACACCTCGTAATTATCTCTTCCTGTTTATGTCCCGCCTTCCTCAATACCGACTTTCGATCAGGATAGAGAGCTAAGCCATTGTTTGGGGTAGGAGGAGGAGGGGTGGGTGGGGGCGGGAGGGGGGAGTAATTGTTTACATGAGGGAAGCTGGTGAATGGGGGGTTGAGAGGGGGGTTGAGAGGGGGATTGAGGGAGCGTTTACGGTGAACCTGCTCGCCGCAAAACCTTGTTGTTTTATGCAAGTTATTGACGGTCATCAGGCGGAGGAGGAAAGGTGGTGGGGGTGGTTGTGGTGGTGGGGGTGGTTGTGGTGGTGGGGGTGGTTGTGGTGGTGGGGGTGGTGGTGCGGGGTCAGCGTTATTTATAGCACTGCGAGGTGTTATTGTTGTAGTGTGAGTGGTCTTGTATGAGGCGCCGGAGCAAGCAAAACACCCCCCCCCCCCACACCCCCACCCCAACAGGACCCCCACGTGAGTGACGCCCAGACAAAACACGGCACACCACGTCAAGTCTTGCATATTGTTAAGAGATGGAGAGGTGGTGGGGGGGGGGGAAGGGGGGGGGGAACTATCTTCACGTGGAGGAAGAGTGGTACGAACCTAACAGTGAGGAGTAGCTCCATGTCCCCCCTTCTTACAAGAGTTATTGTACCTTTTACGTAACAATTTAACTATTCTGATGTTCAAATTCATTGTTGTATCTGGCCTTGAAGTTGTGGATGGAGGTGGCTTCCACAACTTCTTTCAGTACATTCCACTTGTTAACTACCCATTTAGATTACGAGTATTTCCTTTCCATTCCTCAGGCTCATTTGCGTTTCCAGCTTCCACCTGTGTCCTCCTGACAGTGGCTATAGTGTGGTGTGGTGTGTGGCCGAGTACTGGTGATGACTGTGGGTGTCAGAGACTCATAGTTCAACAAGGGGCCCTCACCAAGCTCACAGTTCAACATGGGGCCTCACCAAGCTCACAGTTCAACATGGGGCCTCACCAAGCTCACAGTTCAACATGGGGGCCTCACCAAGCTCACAGTTCAACATGGGGCCTCACCAAGCTCACAGTTCAACATGGGGGCCTCACCAAGCTCACAGTTCAACATGGGGCCTCACCAAGCTCACAGTTCAACATGGGGCCTCACCAAGCTCACAGTTCAACATGGGGGCCTCACCAAGCTCACAGTTCAACATGGGGCCTCACCAAGCTCACAGTTCAACATGGGGGCCTCACCAAGCTCACAGTTCAACATGGGGGCCTCACCAAGCTCACAGTTCAACATGGGGCCTCACCAAGCCCACAACTATGAGTCAGGCAGCACTATGCATTCCTCGGTCTCAAAGGAAACCTGTTTTTTGGTTTAAAATTATTAGTCATATTATTTCCCATGTCGCATAAATCTTGCCCAAGAGTCGCTAAAATCCTTATCTTTCATCTGGCTTTTAAAACAGACGTCTGTGTAGAGGGCTTTAGGACTGTAAGGTGTAATATAGGAATAAATGAGGGGAAGGCTTTCAGGGGTATGTCCAGGGGAGTAGGGGGCCAAGGGGTCTCTGGGGTACACCTACAGAGGCAGGAAGACAGGGAAAGGGTATGACATGACAGGGAGGGGAAGGAGATTGACAAAAAATGTTTCTCAAGCGCAGCCTGTCCCAGCAAAGGCACATCACATTGTCCATAAAGAAAACAACTTAATTTTTGTGTTCCTCGTGATATCAACTAGACCATATTAAACCATCACAATTATTGTGTGTCTTCAACCTCTCTAAAGATAGCTCAAAGTGCCGCCTACGACCACTCTCAGTATTCATAACCCCCCATCCCCTCCTCCTCTCCCTTACTCATTACTCAGCTACCTGCTGCTGCCTGCCCCCCCCCCTCCCTCACCTCACTCATCACCCCACCTACACCCTACCTCTGGCCTCCCACCTCCCCTATTACCCACCTACAACGAAGCTGACTTTGCACCCGGCTGCCCCCAAACAATGCTCTTCACAAAGAGCGTGGTCCGAATGACCACAGCCGTGAGTGTCGAGGTTAGTGAGGCTCCGCAGGGAGGCTGGGTATGTTCTTGCTGGTGGTGGGGGGGGGGGGTTTAATGACAACTTATGTGAGAAACATACGCGTACTGTTATCACGTCAATGTGTGGCCAGATTTGGGGCCAGTGTTCCCAGCTTCTCCTGCTGCTTGCCAAGGTGTATACTCCTCACTTCATCACTAATACCGTCTATGATCCATTCATCGTATTCATTATATCTACGAGAGATTTCATCGCACGTGTCTACTTCATTTTATACGAGTACCCAGGGAACCAACGATTCATCATTACGCATTAAAGCACTAGCCCCCCCTCCTCGGTATTCAGGAGCTTCAAATGTATTCATATGAGAGCATTCATCAGGAGACTTGGTATTGGTGGAGCAGACAGTGGTAGTGTGGTGTGAGCAGACAGCCAGTCATTACTGCAGGCGACGCACGTGTGGCCTCCAACATGCGGCTATGTTGCGAGTTCAAGATCAGAGCGGGAGCAGACTTACCACTTTCTGGAACACTCCCCACAACCCGGGTCGTGCCCCGAGGTACACAAGTACCTGGGGTCGTGCCCCGAGGTTCACAAGTACCTGGGGTCGTGCCCGAGGTTCACAACTACCTGGGGTCGTGCCCCGAAGTTCACAAGTACCTGGGTCGTGCCACGAGGTTCAGAACAACCCGGGTCGTCCTGCGCGCAAGTCCTCACCGCGACACTCAAAGTATACTGGCGATCACTTCAGGTCATTCTTGCACAACACAAGTGCACGACGGCGGTGAAGAGGTTCAAACCAGTGACACGGCGGCAGTGAGTGACATTTGCACATAAACGAAGCAAGATGGTAAAAGCCAGCGAGACAAAGAGCCCAACAGAGGGGTGGACCGACGAACTGCAAAATAGTGACAATGTTGGAGTTGCTTGTAATGTTCACGAGTACTCTAGAGGCTTACACACACACACACACACACACACACACACACACACACACACACACACACACACACACACACACACACACACACACACACACACACACACACACAGGTCCTGCCTTCGGCTGCGAATCTGACCAAACGGAGCAGGATGTTGGGCACGGTCTGCACTGGCGGCCCGGGCACGGGTATGGGGCCTTGCGGCTGGTACAAGCGTGGGTATTAGCATACCTGCCGTATATGGGAGGCATACCTTGCTGGTGGGGGAGGTGGAGTCGTGGATGACGGCACGGGGGCACGGGGCGTGGGACTCCCTATTCCCCCTGTTGGATCACTGTGGGGTTCCTCATATTGGGTCTTGGCCAGCAATATTACAAGTCTTATGTATTGTTTAGCATGTCCCCCAAGCTCTTGAAGTAATATGTTGTCTTCCACGGAGACAATGTCTCCAACACCTCCGATATTAACACACAAACCATCAGTTAAGTGCAAATTATACATATCCTAAATTCGCCAATCGCAGGTCGGTGGAGACGAACTGGCTAGAAACAAACGCTACAGTCAGATTAGAGTCTCGCGTGATCCAGTTTCTCGGGAGAAGTCAGCGGGAGCAGGTTCGCCCACCTCCCGCTTGACCCGCCAGCGCCAGATACGACCTCGAGCACACGAAGGGCACAGAGGTCACCTACCCCTGGAGCGGTGGTAGCCGAGGAAAGGTCGGGACCCTCCTGCCGGGCATGTTGGGCAGGTGGAGAGGGCAGCTGGCCTGACGTGGATGTGCTCGTTGTCGCACTTCAGTATTTTATCTGCTCCGTCGTCTTTCTGTAAAGTTGACTGAACTGTGACCGATACCTTTACTATGACACAGCCAAGAGTCAATAAGTGTGATAGCCATTTATAGATGAATTTGGTTATGTATACTTAAGGGAGAAGGTATTTTAGCCCCTAGCGCATGCAGGCCCTAACTGCATTCCATTTAGTTAGCAAACACCGGCACTATAATTTAACACTTTCAAACCTGCTATTATGTCTTCTATACGAGCCAACTTCACCCAGTCCCTTTTACCCCGGGGAGACTCGTATTTTCCCAGGTAACATCTCTGAAAGCAGTACGATAACGTAAACAATGCACAATACGATCATTTACATGAGTTACTATTGCAGTTCCGTGCTGGCATGATGTGTAAATAGGAGGGCGGGGGACGAATTAGCCATAAGGCCGGGGTGTTTTTGCCCGGCCACGCAGCTCATTCTGGTTCAGACGCGTAGATAACCCTACGGCGCTCTGGCAGTCATGGAACGGGCGCTGAGCTCCTCGAGGAGGGAGTGACGGGGGTGCTGAGGTCGTGCTCGAACGCTCACACGGCAACACAGGTACACACTGCTCGCAATGGCAGTATCTGGATACAAAATATTGGAAGGGGGGCGGCGCTTTTAAAACGTAGAAAAAAAAGGGGAGAATAGCGCTCCTATCTTAACGTACCATGATTCTAGCGCGCAGATGATAATTTGCGGATGTTAGCGGCACGTAGACTAACAGTGTGTCTGATTTTATCTGTTCAGTCTTCACTGGGCCGTATTTCTGTGGGCGCTCCACAATCCCTCAAGAGCCACACCCGCCCTCCATCAGTCCTCTATCAAACTCATTACTCATTATTAAGCCACCAATTATCTGGCCAGTTATCCACACATGAGTAGATGCGATGACATGCCTTCAGTGAAGTTTAGGATATAGCGGAATTTTTTTTAGTGTTCTTCAGGCATTACGGATATGAGCGATTTGCCTGGAGGCGAGGTAGTGACCACACACACACACACACACACACACACACACACACACACACACACACACACACACACACACACACACACACACACACTGGCTGGGAGACCCGGCCGTGCCCGGTCAACCCAGGCACCCCAGATCTTTCTGTGTGTGTGTGTGTGTGTGTGTGTGTGTGTGTGTGTGTGTGTGTGTGTGTGTGTGTGTGTGTGTGTGTGTGTGTGTGGAGCTCTGTGTCGCGCGCGCATTTTCCTCTCTCTTCGTGGTTCTGTCTGCCTCTCTATCCATCTTTTTCTTCTTGGTTCTTATTTCCCTCTCCTTCCCCATTCCCCTTCCTCCTATTCTCACTTCCTCCCTCTATTTTATACTCTCCATCCATCGTGCCCCCCCCCTTCTTTTCAATTCCTTGTACCTCCTTGCCTCCAATTATCTCCCTTCATTTTCCCCTTTCTCCCATCCTCTCTCTCTCTCTCCTGTTATCTTTCCTTACCTCTCTCCCTTCAATTTTATAGCTCTCCCATTGCTTCTCCATCCCATTATCTCCCCCCCTCCCCACTTCCCATTTTCTCTGCCTCATATTCTTGCTCCCTTCCATTCTCTCTCTCCCTTATTGCTCCCCTCTTCTCTCCCTCAGTGGGCAAAACATAGTCGAGTAACTTTGATTCAATGTCCATAACACCTCGAAAATCTGACGCAAGAACTCAATGGACAATCAACTCCCTCCCCCCCCCCCCATCCATTTCAGACTTCATAGGAGTGACTGGGGGTTCTTAATAGGAGCCGATTCTTGGTTCAAGAGGTTCAAGGTGATCAACCCCCCAACCACCCATGACACTCACCATACAGACACCAATCACCGTGCAAAGCTCCAAGAGGTTAGCTCCATTAAGTGACTGGCCTCCAAACCTCAACAGAGAAACACAGACATATTCTCTCTATATCGAGTACACTAGCACGGGTGAGTAGGTGCCTGTTCATCACTGTAATCACCTTCACTACACAACAGCTTCATCACTGTAACCACCTTCACTGCACAATGGCTGTATGAATGAATACTTACAAGACAGTCATTTGTGTTAATGTGTTATCTTATCAGGCGCACCCATTATGGTACTCAGGTGAGTCAAGCAGTATAGACTGAAATCAAGTTTCTCTTTATTTAAATGGTTTGTTTGACTTAGGCTATTGATTGACGAAGACTGTGCAGTGAACGTTCTCACAGTCATACAGACAGTGTGTAGTGACTGTGGTTACAGTGATGATTGTCGCGTGTGGTGTGGATTGTTAGTGATGAATGTCATGTATAATGAAAATGAAAGTCCCCCGTTTTCCACAAGAGCGACGTAATTACAGTGACGATGGCCGTATGGAAGTGAAGATGGATACAGTGATGAAGGCAGTGTATATGCACTTAAACATGGGTGAGGACTGAAGAAAAGGGTTTAGGAGTGAAGTAAACTTGCTGGTTGATCAGTAAACTCGAGGTCACCCCCACGGGTGGTGACTGCTTCACCACCCTGAGTGACCTGGGGGGAGGCGCAGGTAGTTTTTGCTTAGTGACTCAAGAGGAGCGGCGGCGGCGCCCTGCAAGCTGTACCATTATTGTCGTGTTGTGGCGACGGTCGTGTGACCTGCATTATTTACCTCGCGAGGCGGCTGGCTGGCTGCCTCCCGCCGCCACACCACACCAGGTACCATATACCCCAGCACATGACACACCAGGTACCATACTAAACTCCCCCATGGGGAACCATACCCAGCTGCACACGGGGCACCACATGGGACCCCCTACCCAGCACACGGGGTGCCATAGCGCACCATGCTGGACACAGCAGGTGCAGTGGGTGGGTGGGGGTTGGGGAGGGGGTCGGAGAGAGTGGAGAGTGACGCTACATGACCTGAAGAGGAGGAAGGCGACAGGAGCTAGACTTGCCGCTATACTTGGCCACGCCGACGACGACCAATAGCCCAGGTCCTCCCGGTGGCCGACCTGCCTGCCTACCTACCTGCCTCGCCCCAAGACCCGCCTCGCCCCAAGACCTGCCTCGCCCCAGGACCTGCCTCGCCCGAGGACCTGCCTCGCCCCAGGACCTGTAACGACCTGTCAAACGCGGCCTTTGTTGACATGCCGCAATTGATGGCGGTAAATTAGCTAGAGTTAAAACACATGCAACAGGACCCCCCCAATAAATTGCTATACAGGGAACAGGTGGCCTTTCACCTTAATTGGGCAGTTTGTGCTTTTATCGCCCAGTCTGACGTGTCCTCATCCTTAAGACAAATTTATGAATCAACTTGTAACATTGGTTACCTGGATGCAGCGTGTATCCTGTTCTAGAGACCGGACCGCTGGGGTACGCGGGATGGGGGGGAGGAAGATGGGGGGGAGGAAGATGGGGGCGGTGTGGGGGAGGTGTGTGGGGGAGGAAGATGGGGAGGTGTGTGGGGGAGGAAGATGGGGAGGTGTGTGGGGGAGGAAGATGGGGAGGTGTGTGGGGGAGGAAGATGGGGGCGGTGTGGGGGAGGTGTGTGGGGGAGGAAGATGGGGAGGTGTGTGGGGGAGGAAGATGGGGAGGTGTGTGGGGGAGGAAGATGGGGAGGTGTGTGGGGGAGGAAGATGGGGGCGGTGTGGGGGAGGAAGATGGAGCCGGTGTGGGGGAGGAAGATGGGACCGGTGTGGGGGAGGAAGATGGGGCCGGTGTGGGGGAGGAAGATGGGGCCGGTGTGGGGGAGGAAGATGGGGAGGTGGGTGGGGGAGGAAAATGGGAAGGTTGTGTGGGGGAGGAAGATGGGGGGCGGTGTGGGGGGGGAAGATGGGGGCGGTGTGGGGGAGGAAGATGGGAAGGTTGTTAGTACAAAAACACCGGCCCAGGGAACACGTTTGACTTCCAAGCGAGTCAAACTAGTGAATATATTAAGCAATTCTTTTTTAATTTGGGGCATCTTCTGCATACCTTGTAAGACCTTCAGAACGTGCTTGTGTTGCTGTGTGACCTCGGGGGAGGTGTTGACTGGGACCTCGGGGGAGGTGTTGACTGGGACCTCGGGGGAGGTGTTGACTGGGACCTCGGGGGAGGTGTTGACTGGGACCTCGGGGGAGGTGTTCACTGGGACCTCGGGGGAGGTGTTGACTGGGACCTCGGGGGAGGTGTTGACTGGGACCTCGGGGGAGGTGTTGACTGGGACCTCGGGGGAGGTGTTGACTGGGACCTCGGGGGAGGTGTTGACTGGGACCTCGGGGGAGGTGTTGACTGGGACCTCGGGGGAGGTGTTGACTGGGACCTCGGGGGAGGTGTTGACTGGGACCTCGGGGGAGGTGTTGACTGGGACCTCGGGGTACTATCTTAGTCGTGCCCCCTGGTGCACCGTCGTGCCCCCTGGTGTACCGTCGTGTACCATGGAGCTGGGGTAAAGTAAGGTACTGACAAGCCGCTGAAGGTGTTTCAGGGCGAAAAGATATATATGCAGGGGCGCCTAACTCTGAAGAAGTTACATAATTATAAAAAAGTAGTAAATACACATTTTCTACACTGTGAAGATCACAGTGAAGAGGAGGCTGGTGGAATACGATGAGCTGATGGTGTGATGGCGGCGGCGGCGGAGTGGCGGCGGCGGTGGAGTGGCGGTGATGGCGGCGGCGGCGGAGTGGCGGCGAGGAGTGTCGTGGCGCCTGCCGCCAGCGTCGACGGGGCAGAGGCCAGTAGGGGACGCTGCCCTCTGCCCCGCCATCACCGCCGGCGGCCGGCCACACCTCCCTCCCTCCCTCGGCCGGGCACTCACAGCCGGACCCCCCATCCCCCCCACTCCCTCACCTCTCTCTCTCTCTCTCTCTCTCCCTCTCTCACTTCTCATCTAACCCGAATCACATTCATGTTTTTCTACCTTAGTTAATGAGAGGATGAGGCCTGCAGGGGGGAGGAGGAAGTGGCGGTGGACGTGTGCTGGAGGGGAGGGCGCAGGAGGCTGTGTGAGGGGGGGGGAGAGGTGTGAGAGGTGGGGAGGGGTGGGAGAGGGGGTGTCGGGACGTGTCGGGCATGGTGATCGTGCACTCCCATGCCCTCCACGCCTGCCCAACCTCCGCCATCATTCTCTTACGCTTCCTCAACCACAAGTCCCCTTTTGCCTTTTGCTGCTTTTATAAACATCGTGTTTGTCTGCAAGCATTAACTCTCCATATTATCAGGCATTATTTAATTACATATATTGGGGAACTATAACCTCACGAGAAGCGGATAAAATGCATTCAAAGAATGCATTTTATCCTATACACTTATATATGTATATAAGTGTGTGTGTGGTTGCAACCCATCCTCAGAATTGATAGTATGTTTTAATACTAAGTGTAATAATAATAAGTACATTTCCTGACTGTCATACATAGTACATAATTGCACTTACCGGGCTCTTACATTTACCTCCCCATTTAATTCTACTCGTTTTCGGTTAAGACACTCAGAATTAAAGATGAAGTTTTAAAGTTTGGTTCACTGATTGATTGATGAAGATTAAGCCACCCAAAAGGTGGCACGGGCATGAATAGCCCGTAAGTTGTGGCCCTTTTGAGCCATTACCAGTATCAAGAGCTGATACTGGAGATCTGTGGAGGTGCGACTGCACCCTGCGTGACGGGAGATGTCTCCCGTCTTGGTTCGCTATACACAAGTTTTAAATATCAGGTATTTCTTTTCAGTTATATTAAACAATAGAGATTTTATGCAAAATTTGAAAATATCCTGAGTTACTTCACAATTTATTGAAATATTTTAGTTTTGTTTTATTTGTTTTATAAAACTGTAACATCAATATAGCTATAGATTAAGTAGTAATTGTAATTAAGAAGCAATAAAATGCTTATCTTCAAAAACTAAGACGGTTAGGTGAGGTCGTGGCTTTCTATTCAGCTTTTCAGGTAAAAGCTTTTCAGGTATTCAGCTTTTCACAATATATTTGACTACGATTTAATACTAAGTGTAAATAAGTACAATTCCTGACTGTCATACATAGTACATAATTGCACTTATGGGGCTGTTACATTTACCGCCCCAAAATATATATATATATATATATATATATATATATATATATATATATATATATATATATATATATATATATATATATATATATATATATATACACACACACACACACACAACCTTGAGGTTATCTTGAGATGATTTCAGGACTTAGTGTCCTCGCGGTCGAGGACCGGGCCGCAGGGACACTAAGCCCCGAAATCATCTCAAGATAACCTTAAGATATGTGTGTGTGTGTGTGTGTGTGTGTGTGTGTGTGTGTGTGTGTGTGTGTGTGTGTATGTGTGTGTGTGTAAGACCAGCATCCTGCATGTCTCCTCCTCTCGTGCGCGTGTGATGGGTATGGCTGTGGGCAGAGTAGCGAGGTTGTGTTGGTCTTCCGTTACTTGTGCTGCTGACTCGAGGGAGGGGGGAAGGGGGGGGCACCACCTGCCATGGCGCCGAGGATCTCCTTCAGGCCAGGGTGCTGCTACCTCCACCAGTATGGCAGACGACAAGGTAAACCGGTTGGGCAATACTGAGATGCGCGATGGAGGAGGAATAGGCAAAGGATATTGAAACTAAGGGGGAATTGCGAGTAAGGGAAATGAGAGATGGCTGAAGAGGGGTTATTATGGGATGAGGAGGCAGAGGAAATGGTGGTGGTGAAGGGGGGAGGGGAGAGAGGAGATGATTCCTATTACAGAGTAATACAATAGTAATACTGAAATGTGTGTGTGTGTGTGTGTGTGTGTGTGTGTGTGTGTATGCTCCAAAAATCCGCATCGCGCTCACGTGTGTATTAAATCGCTGAGTGTTCTAGCCTATACAAACACGGCCACCAGCCACAATAACAAGAAGTCTATCAATATCACAGGTGCTCTTCTTGTTCCCCCTTTCCCTTTACACACGCACGCACACGCGCGCGCACACACACACACACACATTATTATTATATATATATATATATATATATATATATATATATATATATATATATATATATATATATATATATATTATATACCACACACAACCCAAATTATGTGAAAAGGCTTTAAAGATTTTTTTTTTTTTTTTTTTTTTTTTTTTTGAGGGGGGGGGAGAACTGGCTTTAAAAATCAGTGATAAAAGACAGATATATGGGAGGTTCTGGAGCGTAAACTGTCACCTGAGGAAAACATAAAGAACATTGTATGAGGAGCATGTGCTACGCTTTCCAACTTCAGAATAACTTTTAAATATTTAAGTAATTGTTCACGGCGTTTATAAGGCAAAATTTAGAATATGCAGGGGATGTATGGCAACGTGTCCTCGGAGAGAGCCCCCTGGAGGTAGTCACGTCAGAACCACCACAGGTGAACTAAGACAAACAATTTAGCACGAGCGAAACACGAACACGGGGACAAGGAGAATAATATCGGCGGCGTATGCAAGGCTGGCTAACATCAGAACTGAACAAATCCACAAGGGCCGTGACGAGGATTCGAACCTGCGTCCGGGAGCATCCCAGACACTGCCTTAATCGACTGAGCTACGACAGGGTTAAAATCGACAGGGTTCAGTAGAATTTCGGTTTCAACTCTTTTTAACACTGTCGTAGCTCAGTCGATTATGGCAGTGTATGGGATACTCCCGGACGCAGGTTCGAATCCTCGTCACGGCCCTTGTGGATTTGTTCATTTGATGCATCACGTTAGTGTGATCTCTGTGTGTAATCAGAACTGTCTTCAGGAACCTGTGTAAGGAATCGATTAGACCCCTTGTATTCTACGCAAGGATGACCACTCCTGGAGTATGCGATACGGGCTCCAATCATGGAGCCCGTACCTTGTCAAGCCTAAGACGGAAGTTAGAAAAAATTCAGAGGTATGCCACTAGGCTAGTCCCAGAACTAAGAGGCATGAGGTACGAGGAAAGGCTTGCGTGAAATGCACCTCACGACACTGAAAGACACAAGAGTAAGGGAGACATGATCACTATCTACAAAAATCTCAGAAATTTACAGGGTAGATAAGGATAAACTGTTTAACACGGGTGGTACGCGAACAAGAGGACACAGGTGGAAACTGAGTATCCAAATGAACCACAGGGACGTTAGAAGGAACTTTTTCAGTGTCACTAGTTAACAGATGGAATGCATTAAGTAGTGATGTGGTACAGAAAGACTCCATACACAGTTTATAATCTAGATATGATGGTTCCCAGTAGGCTCAGTACACCGGTTGATTGACAATTGAGAGGCGGGACCAAGGAGGCAAAGCTCAACCCCCGAAAGCACAACTAGGTGAGTACGGGTGGAAACTTAGTACTCAAATAAGCCTTATCTTACTTTGCGGTTACTTTGCGTTAATTTTGGGAATCAACGTCCCCTCGGCCCGGTCAAGGACCGCAGACCACCTAGTTATTGGTTTGGTCAACAAGGACGTAGTCTGACGTATGAATCACAGCCTGGTTGATCAGGTATCCTTTGGAGGTGTATATCAAGTTCTCTCTTGAATACTGTGAGGGCTCGGCCAGTTATGCCCCTTATGTGTAGTGGAAGCGTGTTGAACAGTCTCGGGCCTCTGATGTTGATAGAGTTCTCTCTCAGAGTACCTGTTGCACCTCTGCTTTTCAACCGAGATATTCTGGATATCCTACCATGCCTTCTGGTCTCATGTGATAGTTATTTATGTGTGCAGATTTGGGACCAGCCCCTCTAATATTTGCCATGTTTAAATTATTATGCATCTCTCCCGCCTGCACTCAAGAGAATACAGATTTAAGCATTTTAATCGTTCCCAATAATTCATATGGTTTACTGAGTAGATTCTAACAGTAAATGATCACTGCACACACACTCCAGGTCAGCAATTTATCCAGCTTTGAAAGGGGCTGTTATTTTGCAACAGTATTTCACTCTACAGATCACTAGCGTTTTTTAAAGTATTATCACTGGAATAGCATCTCTGGTTTGAAAGGTTCTTGTTGTTTAACCTGTCATTTTTCTTGCAGTTGTGACGGCTACTTTATTGTGTTTTTTAAAGATAAAGTCTTCCGACGGGATTACACCCAAATCTTTTACATTGCCTTTTCGTATTATGGTATTTGACTGCGTTTTGTACGTGGTTTCCGTTATTATATTTTAATTTCTTCCATAGCGCAGGAGCTGGAACTTAAACTCATTAAATACCATATTATTTTCGGTGACCCAATTAAAAGACCCGATTTAAATCAGATTGAAGGCAAGCTGAGTTCTCTATGTTGTCTACTCTCATAAAAATCCTAGTGTCATCTGCAAAAGATGATACGGAACTACAGATTGTGTCCTTGTCTATGTGTGATATGAGAATGAGAGAGTACTGGAGCAAGCACAGCACCCTGGTGAACGATCCCTTCACGGTTGATGGTCCGGATTTTACTTTGTTGACTATTACACACTGGGACCTGTTTGTGAAACTGTCGATCCGTGGAGCCCCCACCTAAGCCTCGTCTCGTCCCAGAATTGCGAGGGATGGAATATTGTCGAGGCTCAACAAAAGAGGTGAAGGTCATATATATATGTTATGATGATTAGGTTCACTCAACACAAACACCTGACTACTACTGAGCTGTGACAGAACACTTCCACTCTCACTGTCTTCTCAATAATTTAAAATTACTACCAACATCACCACAAATTATACCACATCATCATCACTAGAAAGGAGACTAGAAAGGGATCAAATTATATATACATGGAGAATACTGGAGGACCCGGTAGCTAATTTGCATACTAAAGTAACATACTGTAGTGAACGATATGGAAGGAAATACAGAATTGAACCAGAGAAAAGTAGAGGTGTCAGAGAACACTGAACATCAGGGGTCCACGGTTGTTCAATACCCTCCCAGCAAGTATAAGAAATATTGCCGGAACAAAATTGGAAGTCTTCAAGAAAAAGCTGGCTTGTTTTTCTGCAGAAAGTGCCGGACCAACCTGCAGGCTCACCAATGTGGGCCTGCGGGCCACTCCAAGCAACAGCCTGTTGGACCAAGCTCTCACACATCAAGGCCGGGCTTAGGGAGTAGAAGAACTCCATTCAAGTGCAATCCAGTTACAATCACTACAATTTTTACTAAGATCACCACAATTATTACTAACACTACCACAATTACTATGACCACCACCACCACCTCTACAATATATTCATTACAGCACCTCTGCTAAACTCCCTACACACATTACACCTTGTTACCCCTAAGTTGAGATATAATGGTCTGGGAACACCTCTCGCTATCATCTACAAACTATTAAAATTATGTTTTATAAATTAAGATATAGTTATATTTTAAAATATATTTCCCAAAATTTATATTAAATTTTACAGTAGCGAGATATTAAGTCTAGAGAATAATTTCCAATTTAAAAAAATATGGAATATATTGGCAACTCTCCATGCTGCAGGAGCACTAGGAGCAGGGGTGAAAAATCTATGGCATGCGTGCCCAGAGTGGCATGCAAGCAAATGTTTGTGGCATGCAACGCCGCCCATTGATTTTTAAATACGTCATCATTGGTGCACAGCAAAAATCTCGCCTAGAGTAAAATAGCCATATTTACGTTTCTTTGAATTTTTATTTATATTGTTTAATAACATGAACCAAAGGTGTGTTGAGAGAGAACTCGATCAACATCAAAAGCACAACACACTATCTCTATTAACGAGGGGCGTAACTGGACGACCTATTATAGTGTTCTAAAGAGAACCTGGTCAACCAGGCTGTGATTCATCCGTCAGGCTGCGAGCAGCCGCAGACGCCCAACCAGGCGGCCTGGTCAGAGACTGGGCCGTGGGGACGCTGATCCTAGGATTCGTCGAAAGATCCGAAGATGCGATTCTTCACTATGAGCGTGGAGAGTCAGGTGCCCCCGCCACTCCTCACCGCCTTCACTTATCAGTTGTCCTGCTCAGTTGATCACGCGGTTACCATGTTCTCCGATGGGAGACTCTGGTAATCCCTTGACACATTGGTATCTTGGCTGTGATCCCTGGTGTGACTGTACGGGGCAGGCGACCCCACCGAGGCGCCGTAACACCCCCGCCCTACACCTGCACGCCCAGTGGTCTGACCTCTCGCAACCTGTGGAATTTTAGCAACGGTGTCACCAGACTTTACATAGCAGTAAACTCGACATTTACGGAATGAACTGCACCGTGAAATTGACAAGAAAATTAACCTCTTGGCATTCTTCTCTGATTCAAATCATATAAATAGTTATTAGATATCCCGGGCCGGTATTTGATTACAGGACGTCTTGGTTACAGCTGGGCGCGTGCCCCGGAGTGTGTGATGCCACCCGCCGGGTCACGCCACTGCCCCAATGACTGCCGGATGTCACCAGACATCTAGACTATCCCCAGAGTACTAACGCAGCGGCCCATTACTACACCACTTACAACAAGCATCTCGTGGTGAATGGTGGTGCGTGTAGTGTGCTTGGCCACCTGCTCGCCTGCTGCAGAAACCCGAGTCCGGAGGGTGACGGAGAACACGGGAGAAAGCCAGCCAGGCCCAACAGTAAACAAACATGGCGACAATAACTGCGCCTTGTCTTGACACTTTAATACTCGCCTTCGCTTCGCTCTTCCCGCGGGGACTATGTTTTACCCTCCTGGGGTGGGGGGCGTGGGGGGGGGGGGAGGAAAGAAGGGGGTAGGGGTAATTAGTGAGTGGAGCACCTGTTGGATCACGACCCAGGACCTGGGGGCCCTGGGCATGCTACGAGGGTTCACACCATTTCTAACGGGTTAAGTGTGTGGGGCACTAAAGACTAAACCAGCCGTTGACAGATGATGGGTTGGGGCGATAGGGATGAATAGAGGAGGGAAGGAAGTACCTATCACATGTAAGGGTAATCACCTACACGAGCTTCCAGAGCCTAACTGTGCTTTTTCAAGCTACCGGCTGTCTAATGCAGTGACCATTCTCGTGGCTACCGGCTGTCTAATGCAGTGACCATTCTCGTGGCTACCGGCTGTCTAATGCAGTGACCATTCTCGTGGCTACCGGCTGTCTAATGCAGTGACCATTCTCGTGGCTACCGGCTGTCTAATGCAGTGACCATTTTCGTGGCTACCGGCTGTCTAATGCAGTGACCATTCTCGTGTAGAGAGCACTTTGTGTATGTGTGCAGGGTTCAAGAGCTCGACCCTGCAGGCACAAATAGGTGTATACAGAGGCACGCCCGCTAGTGGTGTGGGGTCAGTGGGCTAGCTTGTGTCTAGCCAAGCGACAGAGGCCCTCTTGTTTTATTTGTTTTGAGAGTGAGCTTGCTTATCTCTTTAATGGGTTTACAATATGGGGTCATGTTTATTTTGCGAGTCAGTGAGAAGCTATTACTAGAGAGGCTCCAGTGTGGGATGTGTTATACCCAAGTGAACGGCGCATGCCCTGAAACATCATTCTTCAATATCAGAAGCCAAGTGAGAACTAAGTTCGTACAAAACAAAAGGTGAAACACGGTATTAAGTCAGTTTTAGTTTAGTTTCTTTCTTATGGACGCCCTAGTCATCCTGTGAGTGGAGCCATAGTGTTAGAAAGCGGACCTTAGGGTTCTATAAGCTCACCAATATACGTCTGTGGTAAACCAGTAATATAATCAGTGAATAAAATTGAAAAGGGAATTTTGGAGTGAAGATGAATGAAGATCTGACAAAGGGGCCAGCAACAGGACTAATGAGCAGCCTTGAAAGGCGAGGCAGGTGGAACAAGGTTAATACGCTTCTTGTAAGGCATATTATTTTATTAATAACACATTTGGGTACATTTGCCTTTGTGCAGCTACCACAGACTATATGAAGGGGAGAACAGCGTGTCAAAAAAACTAGCTACGTGATGCTAAAAATACCCATGTACAAGTACATGGCGATCCATGTACCTTATACGTGGTACATGGATGGTACACACACACACACACACACACGTTGGGGGCCCTGATAGCTAAGTGGACAGCGCTCTGGACTCGTAATCCTAGAGTCCGGGTTCGATCCCCCCCGTGATGGCCGAACCAAAATGGGCAGAGTTTCTTTCACCCTGATGCCCCTGTTACCTAGCAATAAATAGGTACCTGGGAGTTAAACAGCTGCTACGGGCTGATTCCTGGGTGTGTAAGAAAAAATATATAAATTAGTAAGTAGTTAGTAACAGTTTATTGATTGACGGTTGAGAGGCGGGCCGAAAGAGCAGAGCTCAACCCCCCGCAAGCACAACTAGATGAATACCCCCCCCCCCCAACCCCTCCATTGATCACAGTCGTGTCAGGGACACACACCAGCCACTCAAAAACACGGGTGATTTTCACTGTAAACTGTTGCGTTTAAAACGGCTGCCTCTGTTTTGAACCCCTTCACACCGACACGCGCGAGGTTTGACCTCCCACAGTCCCCCCCCTCCCACCTCCTCCCCCACAGCTGGAACTCTCCCACGACCTCGCCAACCCTCTCCCACCTCTCGCTCGCCCTGCTATTATCCCGTACTTAAGACTGTTCCGTGTTAATTATTCGTCGGGGCAGGTGTGGCCCGTGTTGACTCAAGGTACACACCTCCGCACCGCCCCGCCTTCCCGCCCGCTCGCCCCCGCCACCCCCCCCCCCCCCCCCCCCGCCTTCCCGCTCGCCCCTCTCTCTTCCCCCCCCCCCACTCGACAGTAGGTGCCTGATAAACTCCAGTGTTCGAACAGACACCTGGACAGTGCTCCAGCAGACACCTGGACAGTGCTCCAGCAGACACCTGGACAGTGCTCCAGCAGACACCTGGACAGTGCTCCAGCAGACACCTGGACAGTGCTCCAGCAGACACCTGGACAGTGCTCCAGCAGACACCTGGACAGTGCTCCAGCAGACACCTGGACAGTGCTCCAGCAGACACCTGGACAGTGCTCCAGCAGACACCTGGACAGTGCTCCAGCAGACACCTGGACAGTGCTCCAGCAGACACCTGGACAGTGCTCCAGCAGACACCTGGACAGTGCTCCAGCAGACACCTGGACAGTGCTCCAGCAGACACCTGGACAGTGCTCCAGCAGACACCTGGACAGTGCTCCAGCAGACACCTGGACACTGCTCCAGCAGACACCTGGACAGTGCTCCAGCAGACACCTGGACAGTGCTCCAGCAGACACCTGGACAGTGCTCCAGCAGACACCTGGACAGTGCTCCAGCAGACACCTGGACAGTGCTCCAGCAGACACCTGGACAGTGCTCCAGCAGACACCTGGATGACATATGGTTCCTACAAGAAGTATGAACATTAAATCCCTTGATTTAGGGATTTATAATGTGCCAAATACCATCTAAGAAAAGAATATGAAATAATTTAATATTTGTTTAACAACAAATACATTATAATCATTTCACCAACAAACCCCAACACCAACAAACCCCCCACACACCAACAAACCCCCCACACACCAACAAACCCCCCACACACCAACAAACCCCACACATACCAACAAACCCCACACACCAACAAACCCCCCCACACCAACAAACCCCCCACACACCAACAAACCCCCCACACACCAACAAACCCCACACATACCAACAAACCCCCCACACACCAACAAACCCCACACATACCAACAAACCCCCCCTACACCAACAAACCCCCCACACACCAACAAACCCCCCACACACCAACAAACCCCCCACACACCAACAAACCCCACACATACCAACAAACCCCCCCCTACACCAACAAACCCCCTACACCAACAAACCCCCTACACCAACAAACCCCCTACACCAACAAACCCCCTACACCAACAAACCCCCCCACACCAACAAACCCCGCCCACACCAACAAACCCCCTACACGAAAAAGCTGTTCCAATGATTGAGTGCTTCACCCATGCTGGGCATGGTGTTGTCATCGGGTGTTCACGTAGCGCCTGCCAGCCGGGCCTCGGGTCGTGTTTCTCCTCGGTGATCTCCACTCCTCGTAGGGGGAAGGGAGCTCTACTCCGCTGGTCGCATGCTGTAGTAACTAATTACAAGGAGTGTTAAGAGGTCCGCAACCACCTGTGTGTGTGTGTCTACGTTTTGTTGTCAAAGGCCAACAAAAACACGCCTTTTAAGTCCGGCAATGTGTCCGTAGTTTGCAAACATGGTTTCACTAAGAATGTCTCTAGGCTTAGTTGCCTTACCAAGAGACTTGGCAATGATTGTACTCTGCCTGCTCCGACCCGCATTCCTCTCTTAACTAGCTCATTCACCGCCCCATAAGAATGATTTATCGCAAGTGGCGGTGACAGGTTTTAGGGCAAGAAAGGTGAAATCTCAATATCTATGTTTATATCTCTATATACACCTCCCCCCCCCTCTCTCTTCCTATCTCCACCTCTTTCTCTTTCCCTCTCTCTCTCCCTCTTTCCCTCTCTCTCTCCCTCTTTCCCTCTCTCTCTCCCTCCCTCTTTACCCCTCTTTCCCTCCCTCTCCCCCTCTTTCCCTCCCTCTCCCCCTCTTTCCCTCCCCTCTCCCTCTTTCCCTCCCCTCTCCCTCTTTCCCTCCCCTCTCCCCCTCTTTCCCTCCCCTCCCCCCTCTCCCTCTCTCAGCTATGCTGTGTTATCTGTACTGCATATCGGGCGAGCAAGAAGAGCCATGTGTGTGTCCCTACTGTGTTGGGCTTGGAGGTGCACGTAATGTTTGTAATTGGGTGTTGAAGGAGCGTGTAGCCCGCGCCCATTGTTCCTGCCTGCTCGTGCAGAGTTATTTCCTTCTTCTCGGCGCCCTCGTTATTTATGAATCAATTATTTCGTAACCATTGAACCAAAATTAGTATTCATGACTGCCTCGTGCAGGTGTAATTTAGAGTGAGCACGGAAAGCTGCGCATGCGTGCATGCGTCCGCTCCTAATTTTGGTATCTTCAACGTGGAAAACTCCGACAATTTAAATTTTCGTTGTAATGGGGTGATTGGATCGTTAAGGGTGATCATGGGGGACCCCCTTGACCCAGTGAGTGCCAGCTACTATACTGGCTCCTCCGGCCCAATTTAATTGTTGGGGGTCAAGCATTGAAGGCACCAGGTCGTCTTGGAGGGGATGAGAGCAGCTCCTCGCAACACTGGTGCTGAGACGCCCTTGTCAACACTACTCCCTGCTGAAGGGGTTAATTAGCTACCTCGTCCTCCTTGAGTTGTCACAACGTCAACAAAATGATGGACTAAATTGCCCTAACAACGCCTAACCGAGGACGAATGGAAAACTTGAGAGCGTGTCAATTTTGCGAACCACTGTGATTTGACATCGTATTTTAGCCGTTGGGGAAATTACATGTCAAAATGGGATGTGCTATTGGGGAGGACGGGTTGTAGTTTGTGTCTCTCCCTAAAGGGAGCCGGGCGGCCGAACGGACAGCACACTGGACTTGTGATTTTGAGGTCCCGGGTTCGATCCCGGGCGCCGGCGAGAAACAATGGGCAGAGTTTCTTTCACCCTATGCTCCTGTTACCTAGCAGTAAAATAAGTCCTGGGTGTTAGTCAGCTGTCACGGGCTGCTTCCTGGGGGTGGAGGCCTGGTCGAGGACCGGGCCGCGGGGACACTAAAAGCCCCGAAATCATCTCAAGATAACCAAGATAGATCATGATCCACGGGGGAGACATCTCCCGTCATGCAAGGTGCAGTCGCACCTCCACAGATCTCCAGTATCAGCTCTTGATATTGGTAATGACTCAATAGGGCCACCACTTACGGGCTATTCATGCCCGTGCCACCTTTTGGGTGGCTTAATCTTCATTAATCAATCTAATCATGATCCCCCACGCCCCCCCCCCCCACTGGTAAACATTCCATACTGCCTTCATGTCTTTTGTGGACTTTGGTTTTAAGTTTAGAATAGAACAAAAGCACTTACCTTACAATGTATTCTGATCCAGACCTGATTAACATAATGTTATGTAAATGCGTTTATATTTCGTTAGAAAAGCCAACCAACTTCATTGTGGCATAAACTATTTGTGTGTTAATACCTTTGTTGCCAACCTCAGTTAGTGCATGGTGACGGCCGTCAGCCCCACCACCAATACTTCACAGTATATATAAATCCTGTATCACAGTTACGGGGCTATTCATGCCCGTGTTGACCAGACCACACACTAGAATGTGAAGGGACGACGACGTTTCGGTCCGTCCTGGACCATTCTCAAGTCGATTGTGCCCTCAAGTTGATATTCATGCCCGTGCCACCTCTTGAGTGCTTTAATCTTCATCAATCAATCAATCCACATCAATTACAGGGATGTAGTCCCACCACTCCGAACACTCCTGTACTGCCACAGGCCTTAACATCAAACTATATAGAGTTTTCAGTTGCATATTGTCCTGGGGACCATTCAGGCTTGTTCGCATCAAACTATACAGACAAATTTCAAGTCTGGTCGAATTTCCCCCTACAACGTTTAGTTACTAGTATGTTCATCTATAACGGTCATCTTGAGGTTATCTTGAGATGATTTCCGGGGCTTAGCGTCCCCGCGGCCCGGTCCTCGACCAGGCCTCCTTAGACCAGGTCTAAGACATGTACTTGAAGTAATCCACATACAGTGTATACCGCCTAAATCAATGAAGAGTTCCCGGAGCGTTCTCGCGGGTGAGAGTTGAGATGGATGAAGGCGGCGGTAAAATTGTGGGAAGTTGACATCCTCCGTCATCCGCGATACATCAGTCATCCCAACCTTTGTTGCTGACATCTGCTCCAGATTTGACCAGGATTAATATTCACGATCCCCTCCCCCTCCCCCCCCTCACTATACGCGTCACGGCTGATATATTTAGCGAATAGGATCAACGAGTGGATGCTGCTGCTGCTGCTGCACGATGTTGCACGTGACGTCGACTGCAACAGCGAGGAGAGGGGGGGGGGGGCAAGAACGCCAATCTAAGACCCAGCCAAATTCACGACCAATGGAATCGATTAAACGCCATTTTTTTTTATTTTACTCCCCCCCCCCCCCTCGTCTCCTCTAAAAGCCTCCGGAACAGCCTGACAAGCACTGTAAAATTCAGCAGTAGGCTTGTGACCTCGTCGGGGCGGTCGCATCACTGACGTATTATTTAATATTTTTTCTGGCAGCTTTCCCCTTGCAGGAGAGGGGCCGGAGCAGCTCTTCGTCTCCCCGTCCTCCTTACTTACTCCCGCTGGCATTAACAATGGCGCCAGATAATTGACTTCGTGTGTTATGCTTCGGTTCTTTATTTCGTCTTCTGCCTCCCGCCTCCTCTTCCCGCCTCTTCCTAGGTGACACTCAACAATTAACACCCAATTTATGTGAGTGTTTTCATGGTACGTCTTTTATTGGTGTGGGCGAGCAGGGGTCCTTCATGACAGGGGGTGTGTGTGTGTGCAGGGGTCCTTCATGACAGGGGGTGTGTGTGTGTGCAGGGGTGTGTGCGTGCAGGGGTCCTTCATGACAGGGGGTGTGTGCGCGTGCAGGGGTCCTTCATGACAGGGGGTGTGTGTGTGCGTGCAGGGGTCCATCATGACAGGGGGTGTGTGTGCGCGTGCAGGGGTCCTTCATGACAGGGGGTGTGTGTGTGTGCAGAGGTCCTTCATGACAGGGGGTGTGTGTGCGTGCAGGGGTCCTTCATGACAGGGGGTGTGTGTGTGTGCAGGGGTCCTTCATGACAGGGGGTGTGTGTGTGTGCAGGGGTGTGTGCGTGCAGGGGTCCTTCATGACAGGGGGTGTGTGTGCGTGCAGGGGTCCTTCATGACAGGGGGTGTGTGTGCGTGCAGGGGTCCTTCATGACAGGGGGTGTGTGTGTGCGTGCAGGGGTCCATCATGACAGGGGGTGTGTGTGCGCGTGCAGGGGTCCTTCATGACAGGGGGTGTGTGTGTGTGCAGGGGTCCTTCATGACAGGGGGTGTGTGTGCGTGCAGGGGTCCTTCATGACAGGGGGTGTGTGTGTGCGTGCAGGGGTCCATCATGACAGGGGGTGTGTGTGCGCGTGCAGGGGTCCTTCATGACAGGGTGTGTGTGTGTGTGCAGGGGTCCTTCATGACAGGGGGTGTGTGTGTGTGCAGGGGTGTGTGCGTGCAGGGGTCCTTCATGACAGGGGGTGTGTGTGCGTGCAGGGGTCCTTCATGACAGGGGGTGTGTGTGTGCGTGCAGGGGTCCATCATGACAGGGGGTGTGTGTGCGCGTGCAGGGGTCCTTCATGACAGGGGGTGTGTGTGTGCGTGCAGGGGTCTTTCATGACAGGTGTGTGTGTGTGTGTGTGCGTGCAGGGGTGTGCGCGTGCAGGGGTCCTTCATGACAGGTGTGTGTGCGTGCAGGGGTTCTTCATGACAGGTGTGTGTGTGTGTGTGCGTGCAGGGGTGTGCGCGTGCAGGGGTCCTTCATGACAGGTGTGTGTGTGCGTGCATTGGTCCTTCATGACAGGTGTGTGTGTGCGTGCAGGGGTCCTTCATGACAGGGTTGTGTGCATGAAGGTTCTTTATGAGAGAGGGGAACATTACTGGTGGAGGCGGCGTGCCAGGGTGATGGGGAAGAAGAGTGCTGCTCTCAGGACTACACTGAGTTTTCTTAACAATTACTTTATCAATTAAAAGTGTAATAATTCCATGTAACCTTGATGGAACGAGTCTACCCCAGTGAGAGTTATTCTGCCGACCGGACCTGACAGAGAGGTCAGAGAAAAGATTTATATATTACAATGATTGAATTCTTTGGGGACGTGAAGTGACGCTTGAGTCACTTGAGTCACATGATCTCACTTGAGTCGCAGCTGTCGTCAGAGGTGGTTGTACTTAGTTGATTCTCCGGGAATAAGGAAGAATACAGTTCCCTGTGTTAGTGCTGGAGTGAAGACTACGTGTCTTCAAGTGTGAGCAAGTTGTTGGAGACTTAGTACACCAATTATCTGTGATTTTGATCAATTAGAGGCAGCCTGGAAATGATTGTCGGTCGCGCCTTGGTGAAACTCTAATTGTTGTGCCTTCATGAGGAAGGAAGTGAGCAGGCGTGTCTGTTGAGGAGCCTGGCAGGCGACTTTGTGAACTCTAGTCGTGGACTGGAGGAGGCTTTGTGAGGCAGTCCTGAAGCATTTTTGTCGGCGGCCTTCTTGAGGTTATCTTGAGATGATTTCGGGGCTTTAGTGTCCCCGCGGCCCGGTCCTCGACCAGGCCTCCACCCCCAGGAAGCAGCCCGTGACAGCTAACTAACACCCAGGTACCTATTTTACTGCTAGATAACAGGGGCATAGGGTGAAAGAAACTCTGCCCATTGTTTCTCGCCGGCGCCCGGGATCGACCCCGGGACCACAGGATCACAAGTCCAGCGTGCTGTGCATAAGCCGACCGGCCTATGTGAGTCCCTTGTTTGAGCTCCAGTGAGTGAACGTCCTCACGTCACAGATATCGGCGGTTTGTTTGGGAAGGAGTTTGTGGAGAAACTTCGTTAGAGAAGAAGTTAATGGAGGAACTTCGAGGCTGGAGAAGAAGTGCATGCTGAACTCTGTGGTAGAGAAGAACTCCATAGTGAGTGAGTTAATTTCAAGCTTTGTCGAGGTGCTACACATGTCTTTGTGGAATCAGTGGTCTACCACCTCGTTGTCCGCCTGTCCGCAGGTAACAATCTGGTACAATAACCAGAGCTAACTTTTGGAGGTTTAAGTCCCCCCAAATCCCCAACCCCCTCAGGGCAGAACAAAAGACCATAATTAATAATCACAATCTGTCCCAAGTGTGGTAGTGCTTGCTAAGTACTATCTCTGTACGACATCTAGCAAAAAACAGGAAATATCACTCAGTCCTTTACGTAAACTGTAAACTACCACACAGGTGACGGTAGCCCCATAAAAGTGCAAGTACCTACGTCTGTACAAAAAAAAATACTTTTCCTCCTGTTTTCAAGGCAGCTGGAGGCAGTGTGGCCTTCCCTAGCAGCCCAGCCATGGCACTGTGGCTCGTTCAGCCCTCCCTCGAGGCACTAAGACGCTCCAAATTGACATTTTGATTATCGGCAAACTCTGCAGAAGCCATCCCCGAGCGGGGGTTACAGTGGCCTCCTGTAGCGCTGCCTTTTTTATGTTCTTTCTCTCACAACTCTAGCCTGGCCTCGGGTTCTTCCCACAGCTACGAAATGGATACACAGCTCAACACTGTTCTGCAACATAACAGCAGTCACGTGTATACCAACTATGATTTACCACGAAATATAATAGGTGTAGAATTGCTGTTAATAATAATAGTTAATAATTCAGTTGGAACATAAGAGTTTAGATGGATATAAATAAGAGCTCCCTCGTAGGGTGCCAATAGGAGCTCCTATTGGCCCTCGTACGGGGCCAATGGGAGCTCCTATTGGCCCTAGTATGGGGCCAATAGGAACTGTCTGGCGTGGGCCAATAGGCCTTCTACACTTTCTTATGTTCCCCATGGGAATATTTTCTCACACACCCGCCTGGAGATAATGAAGAAAGCAAACTCAGCGTAAACCAACAAATCAACCAAGTCCTTGAAATGCAAGAAGAGTTATGCAAGTTTGCAAATTCAAACATAAATATGTAAATGTATATATGTAAATGATACTAGGCTCGTGTATTTACTTGCACCTGCACACTGTAAAGACACTTTGAAGTGTTGCCAACACCGATATAAACACAGCCTCAGTTTAAATTTTTCACACGTGGTAATATTTGAATATTGATATGTTTGATATCATTTAGATAGATACCAAAATTTAATTCGATATTCAAGTAATTTGTTTTTACTTTTAACCAAACTACATATCCAACAATTTTTGTAATATAACGATGTATGAAAATAGTAATTTGTAATCTGTAAATAAGAAACTGTATCCAGTACAATATATGCATTACTAAAGCAAAAAAAATCTTGGTCTAAGTGTTGAGGTTTAGGCCCATCAACCTCTGGAGGGTTATTAAGATCACCGCATTTGCTTACTGACTAACAAGATTTATACTTTAGTTTTGAGATATGTTCAAGACTAAAGTAAATCTAAAAGTGTGTATATCGAGAAGCAGAGAATACACCCACTCTGTGTGTATATCCCGTGTGTTTTTGTGCTGTATACTTTTACTTGGACCACCCCCAGGATATTTTTACGGGCTATTCATGCCCGTGCCACCTTTTGGGCGGCTTAATATTGATCGATCAATCAATCACCAGGACTTTAACTGGCAACACAGAGCCAAAGCAACAAAGGCTCCACCCGGACTTCCAACCACTTGGGCTGGACGGTAGAGCGACGGTCTCGCTTCATGCAGGTCGGCGTTCAATCCCCGACAGTCCAAGTGGTTGGGCACCATTCCTTTCCCCCCGTCCCATCCCAAATCTTTATCCTTCCCCCTTCCCAGTGCTATATAGTCGTAATAGCTTGGCACTTTCCCTTGCTAATTCCCTCCCTTCCCTCCACTCAGACTACCACACCCGGCTACACTAAGCTTTCCTAACTTCAATAGGAAGTTAAGTTTCATAAACACAAGTGATTTAAGTTTCCAGTCAGGGAGACGAGGCGCTGCTCAGCCACCGAGGTGAAAGCAAGACGTGAGATAAACAAACTAAGCAGAGCAAAACAATAGACAATCTGGGCTGTGTAGCTGAAGACTAAAGAAAGACCGTTATTGTTGTTGTTTTAGATTCAGCTACTGGGAACAAAAAGTTCTAGGTATCAGGGGCTATGGTGAACCCGCAGGCCAAGAACTCTCTCTTACAAGAAAATGGTAGCGGGGGGGAGGGGGGGGGGGGTAGAAATAGCCTAAGCTACTCTATCCCTTTGAGATGTAGTTCTTTCTTGTCTCAATAAATATACTTGAACTTGAATGGTAGCGGGTCGCGATACTGACCCGTGTTTTGTTCGTGGGTCCTCTGTGTAGGTTAGGAGAGGGCACTTTAGTTCGACACTTTCTTGCCGTCGGGAATCCTCACGTGAACGGGCTGGGATATGAGGTTCGAACTGAGAGTATTAGGGCCAGTGTAGCGCTTTGCTCCGTTCGTAAACATCGAACCCGTTCGCTTTCGTGTGACGCCTTCAGTTTGCCGCACTCCTCCCCTCTTCTGTTTCCAGCTGGAGTGTGTTCACGATGAGAGAGAAATATGATTAGAGTCCGTGAGTGTTGTTCTTGGGATACAACGACTCAAGTGAAGTGAACTATAAGGGGAAAGCGTCAAGCTATTACAACTATATAGCACTAGGAAGGAATCAGGATAAGGATTTATGATGGGACGAGGGAAAGGAATAGTGCCCAACCACTTGGACGGTCGGGGAATTGAACGCCGACCTGCATGACTCAAGATACCAGGAGCCCCTGAAGTGAGCGGACCATCCCAAATGATCCCCAGTTGATACCGTACCATCCCCCTCTCCCCCGATCCCGTCCTCTAAGCACTTAGCCTATCCTCTCCTTCGTCGCCTTAAGTTAGTTACAGTGTTCTCACCAACTTCGTGCATGGTTACTATCCTCCCTCCCTATTCCCGTCTCACTTTTCCATTTCTCCCTGTGTCCTGTTCGCGCCCCCCCCCCTCCCTCCCTTCTCACTTCTTCCGTGTCCCACCACCAAACATCCGCCAGATACCATACCCGCTCCCCTCTCCCCATTTATACTCCCCACACTGGCCCAATCAATCAAGTGGGTCCTTTCCATATTTTCATCGACCGTGGAGTTATCAAATAATAAAGCCGCGATATTTGACCCCCAGGCCACAGAGCTGGCAGACTGTGGGTGATGGAAGGGGATGTGATGGGGAGGGATGGGGTAGGAGGTTGATAGGGATTGGGGGGGGGTAACGGAGAGGAGGGGTGCCCGTTGGGGTAGATAGGGAGAGGGGGGGGTAGCTTTTAGGTGGTTGGGAGGGGGTGTGCCTAGTTTTCGGAAGCGTTCACTACATTTCTCTTGCTGAATCATATGTTTCTGCAGCGTTCATCTGTGAGTGCTTTCTTAAAGAGTGACACGGGTAGGTGAGAACGGCTTCCATGTCTTATTTCGTCACACACACACGTGTGAATCAATATACTATTGGTGCCTTGAGTCTCGAGCTCTTGGACCCAGCCTTTCTAACCGATGGCTGGCTGTCTGATGTCCGAACTCCCCCTACCTGATTTTCTCTCGTGTCTACTACTATTACATATATTATTCTCTGACACGCACACATCCCCAGAAAGCAGTCCGGACCAGCTCCCTAACTCCCAGATATTATTTACTGCTAGGCGAAGAGTGCTTGGTGAATACTGCTATTTACATTTGTTTCAGCCTCCGTCGGGATCGATCCCCGGACACTAGGACTACGAATCGCGAATCAATCTGTCTGTCTGTCTGTGTGTGTACTCACCTAGTTGTGCCTGCGGGGGTTGAGCTCTGGCTGTTTGGTCACCACTATTACACACCACCGTGTGCGTGTGTGTGTGTGTGTGTGTGTCCCTGTCCGATTAGGCAGGGACACACACACATTATTAGGCCCGATTTGCCTAATAGGCTGAGTGATTTCTTTATTTTCAATAAATTGTGTCCTATTGGTTTATTTTAAATATTATTATTATATTAAGAACATAAATTATTGATTAAGTTATGTTAGTTATGTTAGTTTAGGTTAGGTTAAGATAGGTTAGGTAGGGTTGGTTAGGTTCGGTCCTATATCTACGTTAGTTTTAACTCAAATTTAAAAACTTTAGCTGAAACATAATGAAATAAATAGCTTTATCATTTCATAAGAAAAAAAATTGAAAAATATTAAAATTCTGGAAAACTTGGCTTATTAGGCATATCGGGCCTTGCATAGTAGGCCAAGAACCTCGTTCTGGCTACTAGGTACAACACATTATATATATATATATATATATATATATATATATATATATATATATATATATATATATATATATATATATATAACTGAAAACTCACACCCCAGAAGTGACTCGAACCCATACTCCCAGGAGCCACGCAACTGGTATGTACAAGACGCCTTAATCCACTTGACCATCACGACCGGACATAATGAGGTGATAGCCGAGGCTATTTGAACCACCCCACCGCCGGCACTCGGATAGTAATCTTGGGCATAGCATTTTACCAAATCACCTCATTCTTTGGGGCACACGTGAGGAACACAAATGCGAACAAGCCTGAATGGTCCCCAGGACAATATGCAACTGAAAACTCACACCCCAGAAGTGACTCGAACCCATACTCCCAGGAGCCACGCAACTGGTATGTACAAGACGCCTTAATCCACTTGACCATCACGACCGGACATAATGAGGTGATAGCCGAGGCTATTTGAACCACCCCACCGCCGGCACTCGGATAGTAATCTTGGGCATAGCATTTTACCAAATCACCTCATTCTTTGGGGCACACGTGAGGAACACAAATGCGAACAAGCCTGAATGGTCCCCAGGACAATATGCAACTGAAAACTCACACCCCAGAAGTGACTCGAACCCATACTCCCAGGAGCCACGCAACTGGTATGTACAAGACGCCTTAATCCACTTGACCATCACGACCGGACATAATGAGGTGATAGCCGAGGCTATTTGAACCACCCCACCGCCGGCACTCGGATAGTAATCTTGGGCATAGCATTTTACCAAATCACCTCATTCTTTGGGGCACACGTGAGGAACACAAATGCGAACAAGCCTGAATGGTCCCCAGGACAATATGCAACTGAAAACTCACACCCCAGAAGTGACTCGAACCCATACTCCCAGGAGCCACGCAACTGGTATGTACAAGACGCCTTAATCCACTTGACCATCACGACCGGACATAATGAGGTGATAGCCGAGGCTATATGCCCAAGATTACTATCCGAGTGCCGGCGGTGGGGTGGTTCAAATAGCCTCGGCTATCACCTCATTATATCCGGTCGTGATGGTCAAGTGGATTAAGGCGTCTTGTACATACCAGTTGCGTGGCTCCTGGGAGTATGGGTTCGAGTCACTTCTGGGGTGTGAGTTTTCAGTTGCATATTGTCCTGGGGACCATTCAGGCTTGTTCGCATTTGTGTTCCTCACGTGTGCCCCAAAGAATGAGGTGATTTGGTAAAATGCTATGCCCAAGATTACTATCCGAGTGCCGGCGGTGGGGTGGTTCAAATAGCCTCGGCTATCACCTCATTATGTCCGGTCGTGATGGTCAAGTGGATTAAGGCGTCTTGTACATACCAGTTGCGTGGCTCCTGGGAGTATGGGTTCGAGTCACTTCTGGGGTGTGAGTTTTCAGTTGCATATTGTCCTGGGGACCATTCAGGCTTGTTCGCATATATATATATATATATATATATATATATATATATATATATATATATATATATATATATATATATATTCACTGCAACTCGGCTCATTCAATATATCTGTTTTCAAATTATTATAATGAGTAGCCACACAGACGTGAACCCATGAGCCTATATCCCTGTTGCAACTCCCTATAATCTCTCCCCCCACTGAACTTCTTTACAATAAATCCCACCAAGTCCACGCGTCTGTGATCTCTGACGTCCTGAACATGTTTCTTGGTCTAACCAACACCTTCAGCTCCACCGTGTACTAAACCACAATAATACAGCGGTCGCTGTAGCTCCTACGGGGCGTTTCGTATCCTCTCTGCCCCTATTTTGGCTAACCACGAGGTCTAATAGTGCTTGTGACTCCTCTCCCTTACTCTTGTTAGTTCTGTCAAATGTGGCTTCAAGTAATGTTTGTTAGCTATGGCCATTGTATAGCAGTGACGGCGATAGTGGTTGCGGTGGAACAGGAGTCACAACCTGAGAGTGTCACAGTCGGCGCTGACCTCTTAAGTAACCGCAAGAAATGTCCACGGAACGACGACCCCGAGCACTTTGATGATGGTGAATGAGGTGGAGTTATAATGACACTTAGGTGCCACCTCTTGGGGGGCTGGTTTTTGTGTGTAGCAGCGGATTTATCCAAGCTTTTGCAAGTGTGAACCCAAATTCTGGCTGGGCCAGGTGATGAAAAATATGGTCTGTGCCGGGATAAATCTTGCCTGGGTAAAGTGTTCCGCCAGAGCGGGGCTGCTGGCTGTGACGCACCACCACCTGGAGAGTATAGACTATTTGGCCCTCATTTCCCTAGGAGATGAACAGATGAGAGCGCTAATACTTGGCCCGAGTGAGCGCGCGCTTCGTCTACCCAGCCTGCCCCCACATGTTGGTGTAAGTAAAGTGCGCCGCGCACCGAATAACGCATTGTGCGCAATAATTACAACGCGGGAACACCGTGGCGGCGCTCACCGTACAATCAGGAACTCCTCGCCCGCACCAAAACATTGTAATTTGCTCGCCTGCATAAAATTTCAAGATGGATGAGGGCGGAGTGGCAGACGAGAGGCAGTCGGAGGTTTCAAGTGGGCCAGCCGCTGCCACTGAGAAGAGGGAGGGTGGCAGAGGGATGGAGGGGGGGGGGGGGGTCACGGTGGGTGGTGGAGGGAGGGGGGTCACGGTGGGTGGTGGTGGGTGGTGGTGGTTGCGAGAGGTGGTGACGTCATGGTGATGATCAGAGAGGCTGAAGTAGAGAAGAGGAGCCGATATATCATCATAAGGCTGAAACAATGTGTTTGACAGCTTCTCAGCAGGCAGTCTTGCAGATCACACAAACTGTATTTACTACAAGGAAGAGGAAGAGTCTTGCAGTATATGGCATCACAGAGATACCACATTAATCACCACTATTCACAATGTCTCAGATGACAGTCTCTGAAAAGAAAGCAACTTCATTTCAAGCGAGTTGATTGATAGAGTGATAAAGATTAAGCCACCCTTAAGGTAAGGTAACCCAAGAGGTGGCACGGGCATGAAAAGCCCGTAATCCAAGTGAGTTCTTAAAGAATCTGTTATAAATCACAGTGAGTGAAGATTGGTAAAGTGGCCTCGTGGGCATTGTCAAAGGGGACGAGTCCCCTTTGACAATGCCCACGATGCCCTATATCGTTGATAGGCTAAGTAATAATTGTAAATAAGAAGCAATAAGATGCTTATCTTAACATACTAAGAAGATTAGGTGAGGTCGGTGTTTTCTATGAAGCTTTTCAAGGTAAACTGAAACATTCACAATCAATTAGTATGTCACATATGCACTTATTAAATAAGCCAATAATGACTATAAGCAAGTGCGAGAACGGGTTGATAATTGAAGCATCGCTAACGGCTCACAGAGAGGTTATCTTGAGATGATTTCGGGGCTTAAGTGTCCCCGCGGCCCGGTCCTCAACCAGGCCTCCACCCCAAGGAAGCAGCCCGTAGCAGCTGACTAACTTCCAGGTACCTATTTACTGTTAGGTAACAGGGGTATAAGGGTGAAAAACATTTTGCCCATTTGTCTCCGCCTCCACCGGGAATCGAACCCGGGACCTCCTGACTAAGAATCCGAAGCGCTGTCCACCCAGCTGTCAGGCGCCCTACCACAAAACACTTTACACTCCGTCCCTGAAAGCTTAGCCGAGAATATGGGTAGTTGCGCTTTCACACTTTGACGACCCTTGACATCTCACGACCTGGCGGGATGGCCTCACCTGTCATACACGGAGGAAGTAATGACTTGTCATCACTGTGGACTTGTGATCCTGTGGTCCCGGGTTCGATCCCGGGCGCCGGCGAGAAACAATGGGCAGAGTTTCTTTCACCCTATGCCCCTGTTACCTAGCAGTAAAATAGGTACCTGGGTGTTAGTCAGGTGTCACGGGCTGCTTCCTGGGGGTGGAGGCCTGGTCGAGGACCGGGCCGCGGGGACACTAAAGCACCGAAATCATATCAAGATAACTCAAGATAACTGTCTCGTGAGGAGCATCAACATGACCGCTGGTGATCCCGCCAATGATCACCCATTAACCACGGGAGACATCTCCCGTCACGCAGGGTGCAGTCGCACCTCCACAGATCTCCAGTATCAGCTCTTGATACTGGTAATGGCTCAAAAGGGCCACCACTTACGGGCTATTCATGCCCATGCCATCTTTTGGGTGGCTTAATCTTCATCAATCAATCAATCACCCATTAACGGCGACTCGTGCGTGATGGAAGAAAACACGTCTAAATGAGCGTATTTAAACAGCGGTGAATGAGAGTCTCAAAAAGAGACGGGTTCACGATCTTTGGTAAAGCAACCCGTCCTCTTAAAAAATAACGTCGCTTTTCGCTGGTATGCGCGCTATGGCCAAAAGTGGACGTAATTTGAAATGAAATCTACTCACAAAAGTGACGTACTGTCCCGTTTTCTGTTTGAGTCGTTCGGCCTACTCGGAAATGTTAGGAGAGGAAACTTTCAATTAACATTTTCCATTAAAATTTCAAACTTTATGAGAATTTCCTACCCACCTAACCTACAAGAGGACCCCTTAACTTACTGTTGTTGAAAAAAAAAATCCCAAATTTATTTTCATTTTTTTCATTTTCAAATTACGTCCACTTTCGGCCATTCGGGCAAACGGCCAAAAGCGACGTTATTTTTAAGAGGACAGGTTGTTACAGATATAAACGTTGAGTGACAGACGGATAACAACGCTACTGGTGCCTACTGAGAGGAACAGGTAGCGAAAGTAACGCAGGAGAGAGAGAACTAGCCTACCACCAGACCTGGGGGCCAGATTCACGAAAGCAGTTACGCAAACACTTACGAACCTGTACATCTTTTCTCAATATTTGGCGGCTTTGTTTCCAATTATTAAACAGTTAATGAGCTCCGAAGCACCAGGAGGCTGTTTATAACATTAACAACAGTTGAATGGGAAGTTTTCATGCTTGTAAACTGTTTAATAAATGTAACCAAAGCCGTCAAAGATTGAGGAAAGACGTACACGTTCGTAAGTGCTTTCGTGAATCTGGTCTCTGGTCAGAGCTAGAAGCATGAGACTGGGAACAAAGAGGCTGAAGCAAAAGCGATTGATTGATAAAGATTAAACCACCTAAAAGGTGGCACGGGCATGAATAGCCCGCAAGTGGTGGCCCTTTTGAGCCATTACCAGTATCAATAGATGATACTGGAGATCTGTGGAGGTGCGACTGCACCCTGCGTGACGGGAGATGCCTCCTGTGAGCAAAAGGGAGAAGAAAGATCAGAGATATATCTTCATCCTCCCCGCTCACACTTGGAGGAGTGACGTGTGGGAATGGGTGAGAAGCAAGGCAGAAGAGTTCAAGCTAGAGCCTGGGGCCAGATTCACGAAGCAGTTACGCAAGCACTTACGAACGTATACATCTTTCCACAATCTTTGACGGCTTTGATTACATTAATTAAACAGTTTACAAGAATGAAAACGTATCAAACAACTGTTGTTATCGTTAGAAACAGTCTCCTGGTGCTTTGAAGTTCATTAACTGTTTAATAATTGTAAACAAAGCCGCCAAATATTGAGAAAAGATGTACAGGTTCGTAAGTGCTTGCGTAACTGCTTCGTGAATCTGGTCCCCTGGACGGCCCGCCACCCGCCCGGCCTTCGTGGAGGCGTCGTCGTCAGGTGAACCCTGGCAAGGTGGGGGAGGCAGGGTGAACCCTGGCAAGGTGGGGGAGGCAGGGTGAACCCTGGCAAGGTGGGGGAGGCAGGGTGATCCCTGGCAAGGTGGGGGAGGCAGGGTGATCCCTGGCAAGGTGGGGGAGGCAGGGTGATCCCTGGCAAGGTGGGGGAGGCAGGGTGATCCCTGGCAAGGTGGGGGAGGCAGGGTGATCCCTGGCAAGGTGGGGGAGGCAGGGTGATCCCTGGCAAGGTGGGAGAGGCAGGGTGAAAGTCACATTAGTGTACGCAGGAAAGATGGCACGGCTTTACTTAAGTCTTAATTTAGGCACTTATTAATGTTTACTGAATATGTATGTGTACATAATAACTTTGTGCACTCGCGCGCGAACACACATCTCCCCCCCCCCCCTCTCTTGTCAAGCATAAGACAAAGTTGGAGAAGGTTCAAAGGTATGCCACTAGACTAGTTCCGGAACTAAAAGGTATGAGTTACGAGGAAAGGAAAGGCTGCGTGAATTGCACCTCTCGACGCTGGGAGACAGAAGAGTTCGGGGAGACATGATTACCACATGAAAAATTCTCAGCGGAATTGACAGGGAAGACAAGGACGGATTATTTAACACGGGTGATACTTGCACAAAGGGGGGCGGGGGGCAGGTGGAAGATGAGTACCCATGAGAGACAGACACAAAAAGAACTTTCAGTGTTATTGTAGTTAATAAATGGAATACATTAGGCAGTGATGTGGTGGAAGCAGACGCTATACACAGTTTCAAATGTAGATATGATAGAGCCCAGTAGACTCAGGAACCTGTACACCAGTTGAGAGGCGGGACCAAAGAGCCGAAACTAACTTCCCGCAAGCACAATTAGGCGAGTACCAGCTGAGATACCCGGGGTTACTGGAGTGACGACGGGTTGACCCGGTGCCCCTGTCCACCCAGAAAGTTAAAAGTGCAAAGCAAAGTCCACACACGGTTCGTGTCCTGATAACGGTGAAAGAATGGCATCATAATTACCAGATGAATGAGCCGAAGGGTGGGGGTAGCAGACTGGGCACCCCCGCACCCCCTCCCTTGTGGGGCGCGGGCAGACGCACCCCCCCTTCCTACCCTCTGGTGGGGCGTGGGGGACGGGCATGGCACCCCCTGATGGAAAGTGCCAAGGTCTCCACGTATTTTCCACGAAAAAAAACTAACAGCCTGGTTCATCAAGAAATTATGTATGGTGGAGCTATCACAGCCTATCAAGAAACACAAAACTAAGAAGCAAGGAAGAAGCAAGAAGCTTCGAGAGAAAGAAGCAAGAAGCGATTGAGGTGTGCCTGAGGGGGGGGGGGTGTAGGAGGAAGAGGGGGGGGGGTCAGCCGTCAATGGTGGCAGCATCGTCTGCCCCGCGGAGGCGGAACCCGTTATGTGTATCACCCGGCCAAAAAACTGGTTTGTCGGTTGCTTTTAACAATTTGAAAATTATTATCTGAGCGTGAGTAAGTGCGGGCACGGACTACCCTGGTTAAGTATAGTGTGGCCCCGCCGCCGCCGCTGGTGCAGCCCGGCCTCCAAGCCCTAGGAGGCTCACACTGTACTCGCCTAGTGGCGTGTGCGGGGGGTTTGAGCTCTGGCTCTTTCGGCCCGCCTCTCAACTGTCAATCAACTGTTTCTACTCACTGTGTCTTTGGTCGCGTGCTCCAAGCCCGCCCCTGTACCCCTTGTTTATCATAATAAAGGGGACGTTCCCTTGGTATTAAAGGGGGGGGGGGAGGAGATGGAATACAGATGAAGAAAGGAAAGTGGGAATGGAATAAGTCAAGGAAAAACTTTAATTTTAATGTAATATAATTATCAGTGTCTCCATTAGTGTCGGGGCCAACCTTTTTCCCGGCAATTTTAGTATTGTATCTTGTTGATGTTTAAGATTCAGCTACTGGGAACAAAAAGGTCTTAAGTAGTACGGGCTATGGTGAGCCCGTGGCACAGGAGCGGCGCTGTAACTGAGTATTGTATCTCTTTACCCTCCCTATCTCCATGTCGCCCTCCCTGCGCGCCTGACAGCTGAGTGGAGAGCGCTTCGGATTCGTAGTCCTGAGGTTCCGGGTTCAATCCCCGGTGAAGGCGCAGACAAATGGGCAAAATGTTTCTTTCACCCTATGCCCCTGTTACCTAGCAGTAAATAGGTACCTGGGAGTTAGACAGCTGCTACGAGTTGCTTCCTGGGGGGGGGGGGATTTGTAACAAAATAGAGGCCTGGTCGAGGACCGGGCCGCGGGGACGCTAAGCCCCGAAATCATCTGAAGATAACCTTCCTCCCTCCCTCCCTCCTTACCCACATGTTTCCCTCCCTTCCCCCCATGTCTCCTTCCCTACCCCCCCCCCCCCATGTCTCCCTCCCTACCTCCATTCAACCCGTTCTCGCACTTTCGTCCAGTCAATATTGACTTATTAAATAAGTGCATGTGTGACATACTAATTTATTGTGAATATTTTAGTTTACCTTGAAAAGCTTCATAGAAAACACCTACCTTACCTAACCTTCTTAGTATGTTAAGATAAGCATCTTATTGCTTCGTAATTACAATTAAGTAATAATTGTATTATTATTACTTAATTGTATTACAATTAAGTAATAATTGTATTATTATTACTTAATTGTATTACAATTAAGTAATAATTGTAATTACGAAGCAATAAGATGCTTATCTTAACATACTAAGAAGGTTAGGTAAGGTCGGTGTTTTCTATGAAGCCTTTCAAGGTTAACTAAAATATTCACAATAAATTAGTATGTCACACATGCACTTATTTAATAAGTCAATATTGACTGGACGAAAGTGCGAGAACGGGTTGCAACATACCTGCCTCCCTCCCTCCCTCCCACAAGTGGCCACACCCTCCCCCAGGCTCCTACACCCTCCCCCAGGCTCCTACACCCTCCCCCAGGCTCATACACCCTCCCCCAGGCTCCTACACCCTCCCCCAGGCTCCTACACCCTCCCCCACGATAATGTAAAAATACCAACGCGACCTATTAGTTGAGAGAACAGATTGTCCCTCACGCAGGCATTCATCCTACCTATCCTTCTAACAACCCCTCCCCCCCCTTCCCTACCTATCCTTCTAACAACCTCTCCCCCACCCTCTCCCTCTCCCATGCAGCATGTGCCATCTCCCTCCCTCTATTGTGCACCGCCTTCCCTGCACAGAATGCCCCTCCCACACCTCTACTCTTCCATCCTTCACCCCCCCCCTTCCCCTGCCCCATCCCCCCGTCACAAACTACCCCACTGAAGTGGCTTTTATCGGTGGTATTGTTATGGTAATACTGGCGGACCCACACCCCCCGACCCCCCCACCAGCTCCACCCCACACTACCCCCTCCCTCTCTCCCTCCTCCCCCAACCCCCCACCCCGGGCCCTCAATACAGCACTCTCAACTCTGTCTCCTGACCGCTACAACACTCAAAAAGCATTATATAATGTTATCGACAAAATTGAATCAAGTTACAATGGTAACTCTAAACTCTATTAATGTCTCTTGGCCACTATCCGCTCAGAGTCGTGTGTGTCTACCGCCGGATTTGGATTCACGAACGCTCATACACCAGCTCTTTGGTTAGATATTTCCTATACCAAAAACTGCGCACAGTATTGACATTACGCTTGTGTGTGGTATAAAGGTGCCTGAGCGCGGGGTGGGTGGTGTTGCTTGTCCAGGGCGGAGCGGTGTGGCTTGTCCAGGGCGGAGTGGTGGTGGTGGTGTGGCTTGTCCAGGGCGGAGTGGTGGTGGTGGTGCGGCTTGTCCAGGGCGGAGTGGTGGTGGTGGTGCGGCTTGTCCAGGGCGGAGTGGTGGTGGTGATGTGGCTTGTCCAGGGCGGAGCGGTGTGGCTTGTCCAGGGCGGAGTGGTGGTGGTGGTGTGGCTTGTCCAGGGCGGAGTGGTGGTGGTGGTGCGGCTTGTCCAGGGCGGAGTGGTGGTGGTGGTGCGGCTTGTCCAGGGCGGAGTGGTGGTGGTGGTGTGGCTTGTCCAGGGCGGAGTGGTGGTGGTGGTGCGGCTTGTCCAGGGCGGAGTGGTGGTGGTGGTGCGGCTTGTCCAGGGCGGAGTGGTGGTGGTGGTGTGGCTTGTCCAGGGCGGAGTGGTGTGGCTTGTCCAGGGCGGAGTGGCGTGGCTTGTCCAGGGCGGAGTGGTGGTGGTGTGGCTTGTCCAGGGCGGAGTGGTGGTGGTGGTGTGGCTTGTCCAGGGCGGAGTGGTGGTGGTGGTGCGGCTTGTCCAGGGCGGAGTGGTGGTGGTGGTGTGGCTTGTCCAGGGCGGAGTGGTGTGGCTTGTCCAGGGCGGAGTGGCGTGGCTTGTCCAGGGCGGAGTGGTGGTGGTGTGGCTTGTCCAGGGCGGAGTGGTGTGGCTTGTCCAGGGCGGAGTGGCGTGGCTTGTCCAGGGCGGAGTGGTGTGGCTTGTCCAGGGCGGAGTGGTGGTGGTGGTGTGGCTTGTCCAGGGCGGAGTGGTGTGGCTTGTCCAGGGCGGAGTGGCGTGGCTTGTCCAGGGCGGAGTGGTGGTGGTGTGGCTTGTCCAGGGCGGAGTGGTGTGGCTTGTCCAGGGCGGAGTGGCGTGGCTTGTCCAGGGCGGAGTGGTGGTGGTGTGGCTTGTCCAGGGCGGAGTGGTGTGGCTTGTCCAGGGCGGAGTGGTGTGGCTTGTCCAGGGCGGAGTGGCGTGGCTTGTCCAGGGCGGAGTGGTGGTGGTGCGGCTTGTCCAGGGCGGAGTGGTGTGGCTTGTCCAGGGCGGAGTGGCGTGGCTTGTCCAGGGCGGAGTGGTGGTGGTGTGGCTTGTCCAGGGCGGAGTGGCGTGGCTTGTCCAGGGCGGAGTGGTGGTGGTGGTGCGGCTTGTCCAGGGCGGAGTGGTGGTGGTGGTGTGGCTTGTCCAGGGCGGAGTGGTGTGGCTTGTCCAGGGCGGAGTGGCGTGGCTTGTCCAGGGCGGAGTGGTGGTGGTGTGGCTTGTCCAGGGCGGAGTGGTGTGGCTTGTCCAGGGCGGAGTGGCGTGGCTTGTCCAGGGCGGAGTGGTGGTGGTGTGGCTTGTCCAGGGCGGAGTGGTGTGGCTTGTCCAGGGCGGAGTGGCGTGGCTTGTCCAGGGCGGAGTGGCGTGGCTTGTCCAGGGCGGAGTGGTGTGGCTTGTCCAGGGCGGAGTGGTGTGGCTTGTCCAGGGCGGAGTGGCGTGGCTTGTACAGGGCGGAGTGGCGTGGCTTGTCCAGGGCGGAGTGGTGTGGCTTGTCCAGGGCGGAGTGGTGTGGCTTGTCCAGGGCGGAGTGGTGGTGGTGTGGCTTGTCCAGGGCGGAGTGGCGTGGCTTGTCCAGGGCGGAGTGGTGGTGGTGGTGCGGCTTGTCCAGGGCGGAGTGGTGGTGGTGGTGCGGCTTGTCCAGGGCGGAGTGGTGGTGGTGGTGTGGCTTGTCCAGGGCGGAGTGGTGGTGGTGGTGTGGCTTGTCCAGGGCGGAGTGGTGGTGGTGGTGTGGCTTGTCCAGGGCGGAGTGGTGGTGGTGGTGCGGCTTGTCCAGGGCGGAGTGGTGGTGGTGGTGCGGCTTGTCCAGGGCGGAGTGGTGTGGCTTGTCCAGGGCGGAGTGGCGTGGCTTGTCCAGGGCGGAGTGGTGGTGGTGTGGCTTGTCCAGGGCGGAGTGGTGTGGCTTGTCCAGGGCGGAGTGGCGTGGCTTGTCCAGGGCGGAGTGGTGGTGGTGGTGCGGCTTGTCCAGGGCGGAGTGGTGGTGGTGGTGTGGCTTGTCCAGGGCGGAGTGGTGTGGCTTGTCCAGGGCGGAGTGGCGTGGCTTGTCCAGGGCGGAGTGGTGGTGGTGTGGCTTGTCCAGGGCGGAGTGGTGTGGCTTGTCCAGGGCGGAGTGGCGTGGCTTGTCCAGGGCGGAGTGGTGGTGGTGTGGCTTGTCCAGGGCGGAGTGGTGTGGCTTGTCCAGGGCGGAGTGGCGTGGCTTGTCCAGGGCGGAGTGGCGTGGCTTGTCCAGGGCGGAGTGGTGTGGCTTGTCCAGGGCGGAGTGGTGTGGCTTGTCCAGGGCGGAGTGGTGGTGGTGGTGTGGCTTGTCCAGGGCGGAGTGGTGTGGCTTGTCCAGGGCGGAGTGGTGGTGGTGGTGTGGCTTGTCCAGGGCGGAGTGGTGTGGCTTGTCCAGGGCGGAGTGGCGTGGCTTGTCCAGGGCGGAGTGGTGGTGGTGTGGCTTGTCCAGGGCGGAGTGGTGTGGCTTGTCCAGGGCGGAGTGGCGTGGCTTGTCCAGGGCGGAGTGGTGGTGGTGGTGCGGCTTGTCCAGGGCGGAGTGGTGGTGGTGGTGTGGCTTGTCCAGGGCGGAGTGGTGTGGCTTGTCCAGGGCGGAGTGGCGTGGCTTGTCCAGGGCGGAGTGGTGGTGGTGTGGCTTGTCCAGGGCGGAGTGGTGTGGCTTGTCCAGGGCGGAGTGGCGTGGCTTGTCCAGGGCGGAGTGGTGGTGGTGTGGCTTGTCCAGGGCGGAGTGGTGTGGCTTGTCCAGGGCGGAGTGGCGTGGCTTGTCCAGGGCGGAGTGGCGTGGCTTGTCCAGGGCGGAGTGGTGTGGCTTGTCCAGGGCGGAGTGGTGGTGGTGGTGTGGCTTGTCCAGGCCTCCTTACCCCCTCCGCGCCCCCAGATGACCCCCCCCCCCCCCCCCCCCCCCCCCCGCCAAAGATGGTGACGAAGGTGGAGGCGAGGCTGCGTCAGGCATGAATTAACAGCCTCCTCACCTCTCATAACTCAGTGACAGGAAGGACGGAGGGAATGAATAGGCTCGTGACACACACACACCTATCCACTACCTCTCCCCATCACCCATGTCATGTCCCCACGACGACCCACACCTGTCACACCATACACAACCACCTGTCACACCATACAGCGCCACCTGTCACGCCATACAGCGCCACCTGTCACGCCATACAGCGCCACCTGTCACACCATACAGCGCCACCTGTCACACCATACAGCGCCACCTGTCACACCATACACAGCCACCTGTCACACCATACAGCGCCACCTGTCACACCATACAGCGCCACCTGTCACACCATACACAGCCACCTGTCACACCATACAGCGCCACCTGTCGCACCATACACAGCCACCTGTCACACCATACAGCGCCACCTGTCACACCATACACAGCCACCTGTCACACCATACAGCGCCACCTGTCGCGCCATACAGCGCCACCTGTCACACCATACAGCGCCACCTGTCGCACCATACAGCGCCACCTGTCACACCATACAGCGCCACCTGTCACACCATACAGCGCCACCTGTCACACCATACAGCGCCACCTGTCACACCATACAGCGCCACCTGTCACGCCATACAGCGCCACCTGTCACGCCATACAGCGCCACCTGTCACACCATACAGCGCCACCTGTCACGCCATACAGCGCCACCTGTCACACCATACAGCGCCACCTGTCACACCATACAGCGCCACCTGTCACACCATACAGCGCCACCTGTCACGCCATACAGCGCCACCTGTCACGCCATACAGCGCCACCTGTCACACCATACAGCGCCACCTGTCACGCCATACAGCGCCACCTGTCACACCATACAGCGCCACCTGTCACACCATACAGCGCCACCTGTCACACCATACAGCGCCACCTGTCACGCCATACAGCGCCACCTGTCACGCCATACAGCGCCACCTGTCACGCCATACAGCGCCACCTGTCACGCCATACAGCGCCACCTGTCACACCATACAGCGCCACCTGTCACACCATACAGCGCCACCTGTCACGCCATACAGCGCCACCTGTCACGCCATACAGCGCCACCTGTCACGCCATACAGCGCCACCTGTCACGCCATACAGCGCCACCTGTCACACCATACAGCGCCACCTGTCACGCCATACAGCGCCACCTGTCACACCATACAGCGCCACCTGTCACACCATACAGCGCCACCTGTCACACCATACAGCGCCACCTGTCACACCATACAGCGCCACCTGTCACGCCATACAGCGCCACCTGTCACACCATACAGCGCCACCTGTCACGCCATACAGCGCCACCTGTCACACCATACAGCGCCACCTGTCACACCATACAGCGCCACCTGTCACACCATACAGCGCCACCTGTCACGCCATACAGCGCCACCTGTCACACCATACAGCGCCACCTGTCACGCCATACAGCGCCACCTGTCACACCATACAGCGCCACCTGTCACACCATACAGCGCCACCTGTCACACCATACAGCGCCACCTGTCACACCATACAGCGCCACCTGTCACACCATACAGCGCCACCTGTCGCACCATACAGCGCCACCTGTCACGCCATACAGCGCCACCTGTCACGCCATACAGCGCCACCTGTCACGCCATACAGCGCCACCTGTCACGCCATACAGCGCCACCTGTCACGCCATACAGCGCCACCTGTCACGCCATACAGCGCCACCTGTCACACCATACAGCGCCACCTGTCACACCATACAGCGCCACCTGTCACACCATACAGCGCCACCTGTCACACCATACAGCGCCACCTGCCTTACGTTACATTACTACTTGTCGCGCACATGTCGTAACCTTCCACACCACGACATGCAGTCAACGTCACTTGTAACCCCCACAGAATACGTAAACTGAATTCGCCCTGCTGACCCATACGCCTTCCTTGTTACTTTCTGACTTACGCAGACTTACCCAACACCACATAAGAGCAGCAGCCTAACTTCCACACTGCATAATACTTACCTCTTAAGTACTACCGGCAAATGGTTAGTATTTAGTTAATGGTTAGTGGCATAATACTTACTTCCGGGGACGCTAAGCCCCGGGAGCACCTCAAGGTAACCTCAAGGTAAGGTACCTCACACTGTAAAACACTTTAGGCCTCCTGAACAATCTCATATATTGGCATCCTAACCATTTATTATAAATTTGTCCTTATTGAAGGAAAGTGGGAATGGTGAGAAAGAAAAAGTGAAAAATTTTAACTGCATTTCCGAGTGGCGGTATTCGTACAGTGAATACGAGCAGTGCCTCACTGTCCTGTCGCGACAGTGAACACCAGCAGTGCCTCACTGTCCTGTCGCGACAGTGAACACCAGCAGTGCCTCACTGTCCTGTCGCGACAGTGAACACCAGCAGTGCCTCACTGTCCTGTCGCGACAGTGAACACCAGCAACACACCTCACCGCAATACGACCCAATTGAATTACTCGATTAGGCAAAATTGCACGTTAATTTTGTCAATAAAGATGTTAATAAAGTTCGACTATACTTTATGGCTTCGCTAATCCCTGTAAATAAATGTACAGATTAAGGGATTGAGACTCCAGTATCCAAACGCCGTAAATTAGTGGTAGGCCGAGTGCGTGCGGACGGAGTGTACGTGCGGGCCGAAAGTAGTGGGCCGAGTCCGTGCGGGCCGCGTGTGAGAGGGCCGAGCAAACTTCCCCAGGATTACGGCAGCAGCCGTGTCGGGCCGGCGACGTGTTCAAAAGTCAAAATATGATTGATTTTCCGTCGCGGCTGATTTCCCTCTCTGGCAGGGGGCGTCCTAGCCGTCCGGGAGACTGGGGTCCCGCTCTCTGCTGGTTGGCGGAGGTCGTGGTGGTTGGGGGAGGTCGTGGTGGTTGGCGGAGGTCGTGGTGGTTGGCGGAGGTCGTGGTGGGTGGCGGAGGTCGTGGTGGCTGGCGGAGGTCGTGGTGGCTGGCGGAGGTCGTGGTGGCTGGCGGAGGTCGTGGTGGGTGGCGGAGGTCGTGGTGGTTGGCGGAGGTCGTGGTGGTTGGCGGAGGTCGTGGTGGTTGGCGGAGGTCGTGGTGGTTGGCGGAGGTCGTGCTGGTTGGTGGAGGTCGTGGTGGTTAGCGGAGGTCGTGGTGGTTGGTGGAGGTCGTGGTGGTTGGCGGAGGTCGTGCTGGTTGGCGGAGGTCGTGGTGGTTGGCGGAGGTCGTGGTGGTTGGCGGAGGTCGTGGTGGTTGAGTGACGCGGAGGTCGTAGTGGTCGAGACTTAATTGGTTGCGAACAAAGTTATCGCCGTCAACTTAGTCGTTACATGAGAGCAACAATGCACAACTTGCGGGCAATCTCGATACGATATAGTGGCGGGGACCTTGACAGGGCACACGTGACCACTGGTTCTTATTACAAAGTTATTCCAAAATACATCATTGCAGTTTTATCTTATTTATTTCTGCATTTAGGTAATTAAAAACTGTAATCATCCCGTTGCCCATTATCATAGCTTAGTATCTACCTGAATATGTTAATGTTTAATATTTAAAACATACAACATTCAATGCCACTGATGAGTAATATTGGTACAGGTCTCACCTGTACCTGGCCCCCCCACCTGTACCTGGCCCCCCCACCTGTACCTGCCCCCCCCACCTGTACCTGGCCCCCCACCTGTACCTGGCCCCCCCCCACCTGTACCTGGCCCCCCACCTGTACCTGGCCCCCCCCCCCACCTCTACCTGGCCCCCCCACCTGTACCTGGCCCCCACCTGTACCTGGCCCCCACCTGTACCTGGCCCCCACCTGTACCTGGCCAGGTGCCACACTACACAACACTGCCAAAAGCTTCCTGTAACTGTTAATCTTTCCGCTTCGTCATTCAGACAGAATCATTTCTTTTACGTCTGGTTCATCTAACACCCGCAACGCCTCACAAACCAACCCGTCCTCTTAAAAAGAACGTCACTTTTGGCTGGTATGCGCACTATGGCCAAATTTGGACGTAATTTGAAATGAAATCCACTCACAAAAGTGACGTTCTGTTCCGTTTTCTATTTGAGTCGTCCGGCGTACGCGCAGAGGTTATAACAGGACACTTTAAATTCACGTTTTTCATAACGTTTTGAAACTTTATGAGAATTTCCTGCCCACCTAACCTATCAGAGGACCCTTAACTTACGGTTGTTGAAAAAAAAAATCCCAAATTTATTTTCATATTTTTTTCAATTTCAAATTACGTCCAAATTCGGCCATACGGGCAAACGGCCAAAAGCGACGTTCTTTTTAAGAGGACAGGTTGCACAAACACCCGCACCCCCTCACAAACACCCGCACCCCCTCACAAACACCCGCACCCCGTCACAAACACCCGCATCGCTTCCTTCCTTACCTCGTACCGTAGGGAGTTCCCTTCCCATCTCCTTATGCCTCCGTTCCATCTCGTATCTGGGTTTTCTATGGGAGGGGGCCGTCCCATCACTCTCCCACCCTGTCCTCAACCACCTGGCTAATCACATTCTTCCCTCATCATCTTCCCATTTTCTAAGACTAATCTCTTGATGGTTGTCGATCAATTTCAAATTTGGTCAGTGTGGGCCTGTATCGGGAGGAGGCCTAGCGCCGGGCCACCTTGTATCCCAACCCTTGGAGAGTCAAGATAACCTTTCGGGGCTTAGCGTCCCCGCGGCCCGGTCCTCGACCAGGCATTCTTTTTCTTACACATCTCTAGGAAGCAGCCCGTAGCCGCTGTCTAACTCCCAGGTACCTATTTACCGCTAGATAAACAGGGGCATTAGAACCCTATATATACTCTTATCTCACGAAGCAAGATTAAACGTCCTAAGCTTAAACAAAAAGATGAAAGTGTCCATAAAACGTGAGAAAATAGTGCTTTTATATTTGTAACAAAAACTAATATTTGCATTTTCCTAAAAAACACGTTTTCCAGACGTAAGCTTTGGTAAACAAACGACATTATTGTCGCTTATTGAAGTGGCAAGGATTACAAGGGGGACCATACAGGGGGGGGGGGGCCATACAGGGGGGACCATACAGGGGGGACCATACAGGGGGGGGGGACCATACAGGGGGAGACGAGCTGTGGACCACACAACCACCACCCTCCCCCCCCACCCTCCACACCCTTCCCGCAAAACACTTCGCCCTCTTCACCCCCTCCCCCCCACGCCATTCCCTTGGTCCACACTCTATGAAGAACAAATCGTCCACTAAATTTTATCGTGACATATATATATATATATATATATATATATATATATATATATATATATATATATATACATACACACACACACACACACACACACACATAGGGGCCTCGTAGCCTGGTGGATAGCGCGCAGGACTCGTAATTCTGTGGCGCGGGTTCGATTCCCGCACGAGGCAGAAACAAATGGGCAAAGTTTCTTTCACCCTAAGTGCCCCTGTTACCTAGCAGTAAATATGTACCTGGGAGTTAGTCAGCTGTCACGGGCTGCTTCCTGGGGTGTGTGTGGTGTGGGAAAAAAAAAATAGTAGTTAGTAAACAGTTGATTGACAGTTGAGAGGCGGGCCGAAAGAGCAAAGCTCAACCCCCGCAAAAACACAACTAGTAAACACACATAGTGAATGCGCGTTTTTTTAACTAATTACCATATAAATTTTGACCTGGCGAGCCTCGGCCCCGCTAGTGTGAAGGAACAGGCGAGCCTCGGCCCCGCTAGTGTGAAGGAACAGGCGAGCCTCGGCCCCGCTAGTGTGAAGGAACAGGCGAGCATCGGCCCCGCTAGTGTGAAGGAACAGGCGAGCCTCGGCCCCGCTAGTGTGAAGGAACAGGCGAGCCTCGGCCCCGCTAGTGTGAAGGAACAGGCGAGCCTCGGTTCCGCTAGTGTGAAGGAACAGGCGAGCCTTGGCCCCGCTAGTGTGAAGGAACAGGCGAGCCTCGGCCCCGCTAGTGTGAAGGAACAGGCGAGCCTTGGCCCCGCTAGTGTGAAGGAACAGGCGAGCCTCGGCCCCGCTAGTGTGAAGGAACAGGCGAGGCTGCCTCTCGACTAAGAGTGCGCCCGATGCAAAATAATGCTATTCTAAAGAGACCCGACCCATTGTCGTCCACATGGTTGACAATGTTCCTCTCCCCCCTTCCACAAAACGCCCGAAAAGTGCCGCTGGACACGGCTAGTGAGGAGTGGCAGTGTGAGGACGCAGCTGGTGAGTGGCGGCGTGTGAGGAATGACAGTGTGTGTGAGGACAGGTCTGGTAAGGAGTGACCGAGGAGGTCAGAAAACGCTCCTTCACATAATTGGGTTTGCGCCAGCAGACGGAGAAAGGCTGCCTGTAAGTCGTTGTAGTCCAGGACTTCTCTAATGTCGACTCCTCTATTACGCTGTCATGGCCTTGGAGGGAGGGAGGGGCGGGCTTGTCGGGAGGGGGGGGGGGGAGATGGGGATGGTGGGGGAGGAAGGAGGAAGGGCCAGCCCCTCTTATCCATTGTGCACGTCCCGGTATAAAAAGCGCCCAACATTACTCGCAGTGGCAATGGTCATCATGTTGGTTAGTCATCCCTGCACTTTACTGACCTAGTCGGGTAAGGAACGAGTGGTAGAGACAGTCAATATACAAGTGAGGACAATGGGAGAAAACACTGACGTACTGTCTATATAAATCAACAGATCTTTATACAAAGTTTTATTGATGAACACAGAATACAGTTAATAAAGTCAACATGGCAATAGTGCGAAGAAACATTTAACGAGAGAAAAAAAAAAAGCAAGTATTGAAAATATGGCGCATCAGTCCCGTAGATTTGATACCAAACTCTTGGTGCCCCAAGATGCAAGGATCAGGTTGGGTTACCGTTACCTGTGGCAGGTGGCTGCAGGTGACGGGTCTCCCAATCCTGAGCACTCCAGTTGCAAACTCTGTGAGCAGGAACTACGGCATGATCTCCCGCACTACATCACTGAATGCCCAATTATTAGACCTTTCAGACCAGTTGGCATGAGGTACCTGGAGCTTTGCAATTACTTTATTCACTCTCGTATTCTTGAAGATATCCTCACAGTATACCCAAAATTTGCCAGTGCAGGCTATTAAACACATGACTCTGTATGACTAACCATCCTGCGAGATGGGGACTTGTATTACCACTGCTACCTTATTCAATCTTGTGTTGTTGATATCCTCAAAATGCATCCGGAGTCTGCCAGTGCAGACCGCTAATCACATGCCTCTGTATGACTAACCATCCTGTGTGATGGGGATTTTATAGCATCACCTAGTTAGTTTTTTTTGACACACTGTACTCCACTTCATATAGTCTAGGGTAGCTGCACTAATGCAGATGTACCTAATATGTTAATAAAAAAAAAAAAAAAACCCAAGATGC